>NC_044552.1:20245794-20481136 GCF_007565055.1 Rhinopithecus roxellana | reverse complement strand
GGAGTGCAGTGGCGTGATCTCGGCTCACCATAACCTCCGTTTCCCGGGTTCAAGCGATTCTCCTGCCTCAGCCTCTGGAGTAGCTGGGATTACAGGCATGCGCCACCATGCCCAGCTAATTTTGTATTTTTAGTTGAGATGGGGTTTCTCCATGTTGGTCAGGCTGGTCTTCAACTCCTGACCTCAGGTGATCTGCCCGTCTCAGCCTCCCAAAGTGCTGGGATTATAGCCGTGAGCCACGGGCGCCCGGCCCAGAACCGGTTTTCAATCAGTACAATCTGTCAGTAACAATCACTTCTGTGAGCACACTTTTGAAAACTAATCAGTGTCTGCTCCTGGCTTCTGAAAGTTAGCTGATCAGGGATGGACTCACTCCAATAAACGTACCTCTGAGTGCCGACCAAACAATGGCAGTCTCTGACAAGTAACCATGCTCCCGTAGATTATAACAACCTAATGAAAAAAGATCAGCAATCTGTTCTGTTTTCAGGGACTGTGGTTTACAGTATACCTCTCCCCTTGAATGAGCTTTGATTTTGTCTTTTTAAAGTATTGAGCGGTGGTTTCATCATCCTTTGAAAATGCCCCTTTGTCAAATCCGAAATGTCTAAGTTTCGTTTCTTGCTGGGATTATTTTTACCATTTATTTTTCACATCTGTAATTCTGTGTATTCTATAA
The DNA here is from genome assembly GCF_007565055.1 of Rhinopithecus roxellana. Classification (NCBI taxonomy): domain Eukaryota; kingdom Metazoa; phylum Chordata; class Mammalia; order Primates; family Cercopithecidae; genus Rhinopithecus; species Rhinopithecus roxellana. The sequence continues at coordinate 20,480,457 of NC_044552.1, read as the reverse complement.
AATGATACGGTCTTTACAACCACATTGTTTTGCTGTAAATGTAGACCTTGGCAGGCTTTTGCTCCTTTACATATGTTTATCAGTCAGACTGGGCAAACAAAATCCCAATGTTTGAAAACACACTCTAATGGCGAGTCTTCAACTGTCACTCCACAAATATTTACCGAATGCCTACTCTGTCTTCAGAGCCATTCTGAGACTTGGCTATCTAGAAGAAAAAAGAAAAAATTCTGTCCTCAAAGACAAAAATTCTGATGAGAACCGACTGAGAATTTAATATGAAAAAAAAGAAAGCAAAATAAGTATGCATGGTTTCCCATTGTGGTTATCTTAATACAAAATATCAATTTCAACAGTGTTGAAAAGATAGCGTAAGGGTTGAGGAGACCATCAGGTGGAGGAAGCATGTGACAGCCACAAGCAGACGCGATAGGCTGGATCCTGCGAAAGGGACCAAAAAAACATGGAGTTCAGATGGACAGCGGGCATCAGACACACATACAAGCCCAGTGCTACCCCCTCTCTAACACCCTCATTTTCTTCACTAAAATGTCTTAGGGTGTCAGGTCTCTTGTTTCGTAAGATTTTTTTCTTTCCCAAGCCCGTTTAGAGGAGGGCAAGAATCAAACGGGTAGGTGTCACTGCTGAAGAAGAAATGACATCAACATTTAATTCCGACTTTAAGTTGAAGAGGTTGTTATTTTCAACGTGTAGCTGGATGTGAAGTGACTGCCGCAAAATTGAAAAGGTGACAATCCTTCCGGCCTGTACGGGGATCTAACCCGCGACTTTAGCGTTATTAGTATCACGCTCTAACCAACTGAGCTAACCAGCCATCCCAGAAACAATCTTTTTTTTCTTAATTTTACAAGAGCAAAAAGTTTGTTGTTCTTGTGTTTCTTTAAAACTAAAGGAAATTCTTTTCCTCTCCTCAAAGAGATGTCTTTTAAAATAATTTTAATTGCGACTATGTAATATTGTTTCTTCAAACTTCTGTTGGTGTTTTACATTTTCCCTTCCCGTACTCCCGCAGGGAAGAAGGAAAACGAAAACAAGGACAAGACCAAAAACTCCACCTCCAGCAGAAAGGAATTTCGCCTCTCCCGTGGGAAATGATATTTTCTCAAACTCACCTATTCTGCCCGGAGAAAATACTACAGAGAACCATTCACGAGAGGGGCTTCCTTCCTTCTGATCCTGGGAAGGGTCCAGAGACCCAGGGAACGATCTAGAAGCAGAAGTTGGTCGTTCTGAGTTTTCCGTCCAAATGGTTTGATTATGAAATTGACTCACCCTGCGGAATGGCTGGTGGATTTGGTTAGCGGCATGAGGAATCCGCTCCATACTGGAAGGAAGAAAATCTCCGGCAGATATGCCTCGCGAGTTCTTAAGGACTGGGGAGGTACTCCTTCTCTGTGGCCCCCTCAAAATGCCCGGTGGTTATGTCTGTTGCTCCGCTACACGTTTTTATAATTAACTGCTTGTGTTACTCTTTGTGCTATCTTGTTCTTCATTCTCCTGGTACCTCGGGTGCCCGCACAGAATGGTAGGCTGCTCGATAGTTTAATGAATGGGGAAAAGGTGTGCAGAGGTCATTTCTGCTGATTATCAAGACTTCAATTCTTCAAAGTGGAGCACGAGGATCCTCTAGGCATAGGCAAAACGGCTTTAGGATCCCTGATCAGCTAACTTTCAGAAGCCAGGAGCAGACACTGATTAGTTTTCAAAAGTGTGCTCACAGAAGTGATTGTTACTGACAGATTGTACTGATTGAAAACCGGTTCTGGGCCGGGCGCCCGTGGCTCACGGCTATAATCCCAGCACTTTGGGAGGCTGAGACGGGCAGATCACCTGAGGTCAGGAGTTGAAGACCAGCCTGACCAACATGGAGAAACCCCATCTCAACTAAAAATACAAAATTAGCTGGGCATGGTGGCGCATGCCTGTAATCCCAGCTACTCCAGAGGCTGAGGCAGGAGAATCGCTTGAACCCGGGAAACGGAGGTTATGGTGAGCCGAGATCACGCCACTGCACTCCAACCTGGGCAACAAGAGTAAAACTCCGTCTCAAAACAAACAAACAAACAAACCCCAACCATGCTCCCTTCCCTTTTGTTGGGAGCAAGCCCCCCAAAATCTGGCCATAAACTGGCCCCAAAACTAGCCATAAACAAAATCTCTGTAGCACTGTGACATGTTCATAATGGCCCTAATGCCCAAGCTGGAAGGTTGTGGGTTTATGGGAATGAAGGCAAGGAACACCTGGCCCGCCCAGGGCGGAAAGCCACTTAAAGGCATTCTTAAGCCACAAACAATAGCATGAGCGATCTGTGCCTTAAGGGCATGTTAAGTAGCACAACCTATTCCTTTACTTTGGCCCATCCCTTCGTTTCCCATAAGGGATACTTTTAGTTAATTTCATATCTATAGAAACAATGCTAATGACTGGTTTGCTGTTAATAAATATGTGGGTAAATCTCTGTTCGGGGCTCTCAGCTCTGAAGGCTGTGAGACCCCTGATTTCCCACTTCACACCTCTATATTTCTGTGTGTGTGTCTTTAATTCCTCTAGTGCCCCTGGGTTAGGGTCTCCCCGACCAAGCTGGTCTCCGCACCTTTACCCATGCTGTTCTTCAGGTGACCTTGTAGTGTTCTTCCACTCTTTCTTTAAGCTGAGCATCATGACTTTGGGACGTTAGCAAATATGACAAAGAAGTTTTTATTTTTTATTTTTTATTTTGTTTTGAGACGAAGTCTCGCTCTGTCGCTTGGCTGGAGTGCAGTGGCGCTATCTCGGCTCACTGCAAGTTCTGCCTCCTGGGTTCACGTCATTCTCCTGCCTCAGCCTCCCGAGTAGCTGGGACTACAGGGGCCCGCCACCACGCCTGGCTAATTTTTTGTATTTTTAGTAGAGGCGGGGTTTCACCGTGTTAGCCAGGATAGTCTGTTCTCCTGACCCCGTGATCCGGCCTCCTCGGCCTCCCAAAGTGCTGGGATTACAGGCGTGAGCCACCGCGCATGGCCTCGACAAAGAAGATTCTTGAGTAAGCCCTTTGCTCTTTCTGCTTGCTTTTTTTTTTTTTTTCTTGTTTTTAAATAGACTTTATTTTTTAGAGCAGTTTTAGGTTCACAGCAAAATTGGATGAAAGAGTACAGGGAGAGTTTTCATATATATTCTGCCTAATCCTCCTCCTCAACCTCCCCACTATCAACAAGCCACACTGGAGTGGCACATTTGTACATATGAATCTGCATAGACACATCATTATCCCCCAAAATCCATAGTTTACATTAGGGTTCACTCTTAGAGTTGTACATTCTATGGGTTTGGAAAAATATATAATGCAATATGGAGATTGATTGATTATTGTGCCCCAGCTGGGACACAAACTGTCTGGTCAATCCCAACTTATCAGCTATGAACTAGTGAGCTAAATAGATCTGAATTTTTTTTTAAGCTATTGAGGTGGTTTATTAAAAAGTATATTTGTAGCAATAGATAACTGATATGTACACTAAAATATCATTCATTCTACATCAGCAAAGTTAGCTTTTTTGCTACTATTCTAATAATAAGAGAAACACATCAAGGTCTTTGTGGGCATGATTTCCTATGTTTGGAATGACTTTACCTAGATATCCCCATGGCTAATTCATTTTCTTTCTTGATAGTTTTGCTCAAATATAACATTTACTCCATTTAGAAATTGAAAATAAAAACTCAACCCTAATGTCCATCCTTGATTAACTTTTCTCTTTAGCATTTGTCATTACATCATGTATTTTATATACACTGTCTTTTTTTTTTTTTTTTTTTTTTGAGATGGAGTCTCACTGTTGCCCAGGCTGGAGTGCATTGGCAGGATCTTGGCTCACTGCAACCTGTGCTGCCCGGGTTCAAGCGATTCTCCTGCCTCAGCCTCCTAAGTAGCTGGAATTACAGGCGTCTGCCACCACACCCGGCTAATTTTTGTATTTTTAGTAGAGATAGGGTTTCACCATCTTGGCCAGACTGGCCTTGAACTCCTGACCTCGTGATCCACCTGCCTCAGCCTCCCAAAGTGTTGGGATTACAGGTGTGAGCCACCTCGCCTGGCCTATGCTTTACTTTTCTAAAAAAGCACGTTAACCCTGCCATTAGAAAGGAAAGATTTCTTTCTATTTTGTTCATTGGTGTTACCCCAGTGCTTAATACAGTATGTGACACATAGTATGCATTTAATAAATACTTCTTGTGAATGAATGAGTGATCAGATTCTTTGTCTAAAGAAAAGAGGACACATGCTTGAAGAGAGGTTGGGAGAGAGGAGCAAAGATTACCTTAGGCCTGGGACTTCAGATATGTTGTGTCATTAGAACTGGAACAACCTATTTTCCTTTTCTGAAAGTTCATAGCAGGACCTACCTGGTGTAAGCTCTCTCCATCCATCTCCTGTCCCTCCTTCTAATACCTGGAAGCTAGGTGTGATTGGAGTTACCCACACTGGGTTTTAGCAATAAGGTCATCTATATTCCAGCTCAAAGTATCTCTTAATTTATTAAGATCTATGGAAAGTCTAGATTATCTCAACCCCACTGAAGGGCAGTAATTCATTGATCTATATTCTATCAATTGGGGATGAATGTGAATCAATAAATCTTTCAGTGTCATCTTCTCTTTGAATCTATTATGTCTGTCTACTATCTGATTATCTTTAGTTTTTCCAGTTTCAATGTACCCTTTAAGAATCCATGTGGAGTACCTATCTAAATACTTGAATCCCTTTTGGGAAGAGCTTTTGTTTTTATTTATTTATTTGTTTTAACTGAAGGTCTCATAGATCTCCTCACAGATTACTTGATAGCCAATGGATTAACTGCCTTTACAAAAGGCAAATTACATATGGCCTGAGCTTGAGAGTCAGCATTACATGTTAGAAAATATGGACACTTCTGAAGAATATAGATCACTTTTGTGATAGGCTGGAGGTGGAGCAGTGTTCATTAAATGACACCAATGACATGGCAAACTAGTGGATTGCCAAGTCTGTTGCTCCATAGTTGACTTCTCATGATTCCTTCCACCACTTTAAATTTTAGCGTAGCTATTCTAGAATGAGTCTCCATGTATCTTTGTCTTGAAAACAAAAAATAACAGAAGAGAAGCATGAAATCAAAATTTACTGGTGACCTGTTGTGTTAGACAGCTTTGAAAAATTCCTTATTCTCCTGAAGGGAAAGTAGTTTTCCCATACTCCCATCAGTGAATTACTAATGACATAAAGAGAATTTTATCTACATTGAACTCAGCAATTTTCTCCTAGCTTTTGGATTATTCCTATGAACATTTAAATATGACATTTGACCCCTATCTTTTTTTTTTTTTTTTTTTTTTTTTTTTGGCGGAGTTTTGCTCTTGTTACCCAGGCTGGAGTGCAGTGGCACGATTTTGGCTCACTGCAACCTCTGCCTCCCAGGTTCAAGCAATTCTCTGCCTCAGCCTCCCGAGTAGCTGGGATTACAGGCTTGCGCCACCATGCGCAGCTAATTTTTGTATTTTTAGTAGAGTCAGAGTTTCACCATGTTGGCCAGGCTGTGGCTCACGCCTGTAATCCCAATACTTTGGAAGGCCAAAACTGGTGGATTACCTGAGGTCAGGAGTTTGACCTCTATCGTAAAAAAAGCTTCTCTTGGCTCAACATTTTTCTCTAGTTAGTGCCCCATTTCTCAGATGACTTTATTTAAAAATTTCCTATATTCAGTTATTCAGATTTACAATCTGCAGTTTCTCTCTTCCCTTTCTTTTGGAAACCCACCACCTTTAGGTTTTTTGGTATCAGCACTTCATGGAAACTTCTGGTCAAAATCATGAATGACCTTTACATGTCTAAAATTAATGATCACTCCCAAGTCCTTATCTTTCTTGACTTCTCAGGGCCAATAGGCACATTATTCTTCTTAAAACATTTTATTTGATTTCCAAGACACTGCTCTCCTGATTTTCTGTCTTTCTCACTGGCTCTTCCTTCTCAACAGGCTTTGTTTCCCCTCTTCCCACAGGACTCCAAAAAAAAAAAAAAAAAAGACTGTAAGTCAAAAATGCGTTTAGTACCCTCCCCCCCAAAAAACCATCAAAAAAGTTTAGAAAATTTAAGGCAAACCATGGTAAGTCAGTTACCGTATTAGAAATGAACAATTAGGGCCAGGCGCCATAACTCACGCCTGTAATCCCGGCTGGATCATCTGAGATCAGGAGTTTGAGACCAGCCCGGCCAACATGGCAAACTCCGTCCTACTAAAAATGCAAAAAAATTAGACAGGTGTGGTGGCAGGCGCCTGTAATCCCAGCTACTCAGGAGGCTGAGGTAGGAGAATCGCTTGAACCTGGGAGGCAGAGGTTGCAGTGAGCTGAGATTGCGCCATTGCACTCCAGCCTGGGTGACAGAGCGAGACTCCGTCTCAAAAACAAACAAACAAACAAACAAAAAAACCACATATCTGATTATTGTGGTTTGTTCAGAAAATATAAGGAGCTCTCAGAACTCAAAAACAAGAAAACCAAATAATAACGAATATTTAAGCACACACTTTGCCAAAGATTATATATGGCTAACAGATAAACACATATACTTTATGAAAATATACTTTAATATTTAGGGAAATGCAAATCAAAATCACAGTAAGATACTAATATATTTTTGCTAGAATGGCTAAAAAATTAAAAGATAATTGAAAACAAGCATTGGTGAGAATGAGGGGGAACATAAACTCTAATATATATGGTTCCTGGGAATTTAAAACGGTATGAATTGTTGCTGGAAATTTAAGACAGTATGACTGCTTTGGAAAGCAAGTCAGCAGTTTCTCATGAAACTTGTAATACAAAAGTGATAAACACTACATGAAGGTCCAATATTACTGTGAAGAAGGACAGGAGAGAATTTTAAAAACAGCAGAACTCAAACAACAATTGATTGCAGTCATGGGATGCAAGGATAGTCTCTCACTAAGTATATACAGCAGTCGGATTACACATATTTTTCTTTTACAAAACTATAACCACACCGAGGATCATTTCCTTTCATTTTCTTTTCAATATTGGTTTAGGTTGGCCAATTATCTCTTGCTCGTTGAAGTAAATTTAAAAGCACATTATTTACTTATTGATGTTTTCCTATAATGTCTTAGCTGAACATTTCTAGTCTGAAAGACTACTTACATTCGACAATCTTGCTCGCATTTGGGATAATTTCTCCTACCTGAGTCTGATTTTTGTAAGGAATATTGAGAGCCTTAACCTTAGTGGAGTTGGGCTTCTCTGAGTCCCGCTCTCTGGCAACAAAAAGAAGCAGTGCATGTAGGATTCACTTTTGCCTGCCTCAGTGACAAAGAGAACCTAAAAGCAAAATATTTCACAATTTCCTTTCTTTTGGAACTGAATCGCCTGCAGAATTCAGGTCTGTTTAGGCAGAACATCCACTTAGGCTCTCCTCTTCCCACAATTCCTTTTTTTTTTTTTTTTTGAGACAGAGTCTCACTCTGTTGCCGAGGCTGGAGTGCAGTGCCGCGATCTCAGTCACTGCAACCTCCGCCTCCTCCCCGGTTCCGGCGATTCTCATGTCTCAGCCTGCGGAGTAGCTGGGCTTGCAGGAGCGCACCACCACATTCCGCTGATCGATCTTCCTATCTTCCTTCCTTCCTTCCTTCCTTCCTTCCTTCCTTCCTTCCTTCCTTCCTTCCTTCCTTCCTTCCTTCCTTCCTTCCTTCCTTCCTTCCTTCCTTCCTTCCTTCCTTCCTCTTATCTTTTCTTTCTTTCTTTCTTCTCTCTCTCTCTTTTTTTTTTTTTTGAGAGGGAGTTTCGCTCTTGTCGCTTGGGCTGGAGCGCAATGGTGCGATCTTGGCTCACTGCAACCTTCACTTCCCGGGTTTAAGCAATTCTCCTGCCTCAGCCTCCCGAGTAGCTGGGATTACAGGCGCCCGCCACTACCCTCGGTTAATTTTTGTATTATTAGTAGAGACAGGGTTTCGCTATGTTGGCCAGGCTGGTGTTGAACTCCTGACCTCAAGTGATCCGCTCGCCTCAGCCTCCCAAAGTGCTAGGATTACAGGCGTGTCAATGTACTTGGAATACATTCCACAGTGATAGGAATGTATTCAGGACTTGAAGACACTGTGCTGTTAGGCTATAGGAATTGTGGGAAGAGGCGCCTCCTACTTAATACTGCGCAGGAAGCAATTTCTTTGAAGATAAAAAAAATGTTGTGTTGGGGAGAATGTTGTTTAATAATCCTCGTTATGTTTTGAAGCATTTACACTCAAAGTGAGAAGGTTGTCATACTAGCATACCTAGCTTCCAACTTTGCGCCAGAAATCGCAAACGTCAAAACATGCACCAACACCTACCGGGAGTGGGGCTCGAACCCACGCGGACACATGTCCATTGGATCTTAAGTCCAACGCCTTAACCACTCGGCCATCCCGGTGATAAGATGCAGTGTCCTTGTCGATGTTTACTAGGCTAGAATTTGTAGTTTCTGGAAGATTATGAATAATTTTATATCCGTGAAAACTAGGACCATGTTTAAAAGAGTGTACAAAGTTAATAAATCTTTCTAATATTGCTTGGAAATAAACAAATGAAAAGATGTATTTCCAAAAGTATGCTTAACCACTAATTTGTGACAGGCACTATACTAGGTGTTAGGGGAAAGACGAACCATCCCTGATTCCTTAGACTTCCACTAAAATGAGCCATGTTGAGGGAAATCCACGCCTGTCAATGCTGGGATCAGAGCTGAATTCTAAAGATTCAGCAACCTCCGCCTCCCGGGTTCAGGCGATTGCTGGGTGCAGGAAAGAACACGTCGGAGAAAAGAGTCTCCCATACATTGACATACAGAAGAGTTTTTAATTATTCTATCGTTGTGATTTTTTAAACATGCACTATACAGTATAATCATCTGTGGATTTTGTAAAATATACTTATCAAGATAGTTTAAATGCCTACATATGACTGATAAAAAATAATAGAAACATATGTAGAAAAATAGCATTATTATCTAGGGGACAGAAGAACATTAAACAAACGAACAAACAAAACTAAAAACACAAACAACAGGCCGAGCGTGGTGGCTCACGCCTGTAATTCCAGCACTTTGGGAGGCCGAGGCGGGCGGATCACCTGAGGTCAAGAGTTTGAGACCAGTCTGGTCAACATGGCGAAACCCTGTCTCTACTAAAAAATACAAAAACTAGCCGGGGGTGGTGGCATGTGCCTATAACCCCAGCTACTCGGGAGGCTGAGGCAGGAGAATCGCTTGAACCTGGGAGGCGGAGGTTGCAGTGAGCCGAGATCGTGCCACTGCACTCCAGCCTGAGCAACAGAACAAGACTCCGTCTCAACACACACACACACACACACACACACACACACACACACACACACACACACAGTAAAGCAAAACACTGATACAGTCTGCTGCACCCAAATCAAAGAAAACCACAATGGAAAAGTAAATAGACAAATACAACCAAAGTAGAAGATACTTGAAATATTTACAAATGAAAACAACTTAATCTACATGATATAGTAAGAAGCCATTAAAATCAGCAAGATCAAACAGCAGACTCAATAGAAAATGTGTAAAGAAGCTAGGCGCGGTGGCTCACGCCTGTAATCCTAGCACTTTGGGAGACCGAGGCTGGCGGGTCACAAGGTCAGGAATTCGAAACCAGCCTGGCCAATGTGGGGAAACTCCGTCTCTACTAAAAATACAGAAATTAGCAGGGCGTGGTGGCGGGAGCCTGTAGTCTCAGCTACTCGGGAGACTGAGGCAGCAGAATTGCTTGAATCCAAGAGGCAGAGGTTGCAGTGAGCTGAGATCACACTACTGCACTCCAGTCTGGGTGACAGAGTGAGACTCTGTCTCAAAAAAAGAAAGAAAAAAAAAAAATGTGTAAAGAGTAGGGACAGGGTCCTCATCAAACCCATGATAAGAAGAACCCGAAAAGATTAACATTTTAAATACTTAATATTATTATTAATTTATAAAGTGCAAGATAAAATAAGTTATTACTCAACCTACATTAGACTGGAAGAATTAGAAAGCTTAATGTGTCCACTATTGCAGAAATGGGGATATGGAAGCCCTCATATCCTGCTAGTGGAAGTTTATATTAATGCAGCCATTTTGGAAAGCAGTCTAATACTTTTTACTCAAGTTAAGATTGTCTTGTCCAATGACCTAGGTATTCGGCTCCTAGGTATATATTCCCCCTCATGTCACAAAGATACAGATTGTATCATATATGGATGTTAATTGCCTCACTATTTTTCCTCTTCCAGAATCAGATTCAGCCTTGAAGCCAATGTTGAACAGTAGATAGGTGAAGTGTGGTAAACACATAATATTAAATATTATGCAACTATGAGATGTGCTAGAGTATATGTACATGTACCAACCTTCCTTTTTTTTTTTTTTTTTTTTAGATGGAGTCTCACTCTGTTGCCCAGGATGGAATGCAATGGGGTGATCTTGGCTCACTGCAACCTCCACCTCCCTGGTTCAAGCAATTCCCCTGCCTCAGCCTCCTGAGTAGCCGGGATTACAGGCACAAGCCACCATGCCCAGCTAATTTGGAAATGAGGTTTCACCATATTGGCCAGGGTGGTCTCGAACTCCTGACCTTGTGATCTGCCTGCCTTGGCCTCCCAAAGTGCTGGGATTACAGGCATGAGCCACAGTGCCTGGCCGCATGTACCAATCTTAAAAAGTAATTTCTTTAAAAAACATACTTAACACCAAAAGATTTTCCCTTATATTAACGCTAACCATTCTGCTCTCTGGCATTCAAAATCTTGCTACTTGCTACTGCTCTTCATTTTCTCATCTTTTCGTCCCTGTGTATTTATGTTTTTAAACACCCTTAATGCTTTGTATAAATGTAGTTTGGAATAAAGATAAAACAAAAGCTGTGCTTAATTTACCATCATTATAACTAGGTCTATCTGTGACTTACTATGTTTTTTTTTATTACCGTGGAATCCTAAGGATTGGTAAAATAGTGCATGGAGATAGAGAACCATCATTTTATTGGGGTCAAATACCAAAGAGTCTAGAAAATAAATTTTTACGTCAAAATTTCTTTCTCTCATTTCACCACTTCAATCTATTGAGGTTAAGTTGAAAGAACAAATATCGTATCCAGGACAGAACCTCATTTGCAAGCTACTTGCTATTTTTTTGACCACTCTTCCTAAGTTCTGACAAATGCTGGCTCAATTACTACTATTCTGCCTTCCTTACTGCTCCAGCTTTTCAGAATGTAGAGCTAAAAGCCAGACCCACATGAGCTCCCCTAGAAAGACACAAATGCCTTTCTATCCTGGGCATTTTCTATTCCTGGGGTTCTGGACTCAAGGCCTTCTCAGGCTATCTGAATCCCTGGCCTTCTCTTTGTTGGCTGAAGCTGGCATCTTTCTACATTTTCACAGCTTCCACCATAGTCTCAGAAATCAGCTGTTAATTCTGTATTCTGAATGTCTGGCAATTGTAAGCACTTGGGCTTTGTAGAAAATGCTTTTAGAGGGCTCTTTATGGAGGCAGGAAAAAAATAAGACAATGTTAGCCAGCCCCCAGAACCCTGTAGTCTGGTGGAAAAGGCAACCAGATGGTAACAATTGTAAAACAATTCCTTGGTCTGTCTATTAAGAAATGGAAAAAGCAGGATAAAGGGATCAGTCCTTGGTTTATTCTGGATCTCCTGCGGAGCAAAACAATGATCTTCTGCATATAACACATAGTGATAATCACTACACTAACACAAAATGTCATGGCTGATGACAGGTACAAATGCTGGAAAAAAAAATGGCTACAGTAAAATCCAGGGATAGTCTCACTACAAGATAAAGAGAGTGTTTTAAGTGCTAAACAATTCTAGATGCATCTCAACTGGCACAAGTCTGAAAGACCCATCAATTAGAATACACTGAGAAAAGGTAAGTTTAGATATCCAAAACGGAACTATTGATTGTTACTTGTTCTCATTTATTCATTCATTCATTCACGAAAGGAATGTTAATTAATTCTCTACTAAAAGTCCTAAGCCAGAGACTATTAAGTAGCTGTGAATAAAGCAGGGAACACAACAAACAAAATATCCTTTTTATCATGAAATTTATGTTTTAATTCCTATCAATAGCAGTGAATGATCAAATACGTTATCTTTTGATGAAAATTTTTACCATAGTTAGCAGAACTCTTTACCACTTCTTCAGGATTTATAAAATCTGGCCTCCTAGATACTTTTCACTGTGCTAAGGATGAGATAATTATGGATGAGGAAGCTTATCCTCATGTTCATATATATATATATATAAAACAGCAAATATACATAGTGTGAGAAGCATATATACATATGTGTAAATATATATATTACCAATTACCATGTATAATATATAGATATTTGCTCATTGGTAACTGGTTCTAATGAATACAGTTGTTCTGTCTTGATTTTAAACTTCCCCATACATACCCAAGCTATTTATTTCTTTTTATATGCCTTTTCATGAACACTGTCTCTGCCTTTTGTTTCAAACCTCAAGAAAGAGTCTCATTTAGGAGTAAGCGGGACTTTGAATGAATCTGACAGGCTGCTAGCATGAAGAAAAAAATACTCAACGGCACTAATGTCCTGCCTAATTTTCAGTCATCGGGGAGATGAACATTAGAGCGTCTTATGAGAGCAGAGAGCATAGAACATACCAAAAAAAAATGAATTGAAATAAAATTTCCCAAGAGACTGCCTATTTCCCTGCCCTGTGCTGCTGAAGGAATTGAAGCTTCGGGAGAAGCATTTGCTTGATTGCGAATTGTCGGATTTTAAAGTACGGATTCTAAGAATTAGAACGTGTAGGGGAAAATATTATCCCTCTGCCAAAGATATACCCTGAAGGAACGGATAAATTTAAAGTTCATTGTAATTAATTTGAAAGTGAAATACACTCGTGTCAAGAAAGTTTCCGTGGTGTAGTGGTTATCAAATTTGCCTAACACGCGAAGGGTTCCCGCTTCGAAACCGGGCGGAAACAGCGTGCGGTTCCGTTCTTGAAACGGAGTCTCACTGTCGCCAGGCTGGAGTGCAATGGCGCTATCTCGGCGCACTGCAACCTCCGACTCCCTGGTTCAAGCGATTCTCCCGCCTCAGCCTACCTAGCAGCTGGGATTAGAGATACGTGCCACGACGCCCAACTCATTTTTGTATTTTTAGTAGAGACGGAGTTTCACCATGTTGGCAAGGATGGTCTCGAACTCCTGACCTGGTGATCCACCCGCCTCGGCCTCCCAGAGTGCTGGGATTACAGGCGTGAGCCAGCTTGCCCGGCCCATAGTTGTTCTGTAAAATTCTGAATCTGTTTACTTATATGTGTGGATCTGTGTATACACACACATTTTATACATATATAAACATGTATGTGTGTGTATATATATATATATTTTGAGACGGATTTTCGCTCTTGTTGCCCAGCCTGGAGTGCAATGGCACGATCTCGGCTCACTACAACCTCCACCTCCCTGTTTCAAGCGATTCTCCTGCCTCGGCCTCCCTAGTAGCTGGGATTACAGGTATGAGTCACCACGCCTGGCTATTTTGTATTTTTAGTGCAGGCGAGGTTTCTCCATGTTGGTTAGGCTGGTCTTGAACTCCCTACCTCAGGTGATCCGCCCGCCTCGGCCTCCCAAAGTGCTGGGATTACGGCGTGAGCCACCGCGCCCTGTCAGTCAGAACTTTCAATTAAAATAATAGTAATATAACAAGAGCAGAGCTAAGACTCACTTTCTCACCCAGTCCTCTCACCCAGCCCTCAACAGATACTCGAGTTCACGTAGTACCTGTTCCATTAAAGATACTATGCCTTGGCCGGGCGTGGTGGTTCACACACTTAATCCCAGCACTTGGGAGGCCTAGGCGGGTTAATCATCTGTAGGCAGATGTTCGAGACCAGCCCGGCCAACATGGTGAAATCCCATCTCTACTAAAAGTACAAAAATTAGCTGGGCTTGGTGGCGCTGAAGCAGCAGAATCACTTGAACCTGAGAGATGGAGGTTGCAGTGAGTCGAGATCCCACTGCACTCCAGACTGGACGACTGAGGGAGACTGTCTCACAAAAAATAAAAATAAAGATAAACATAAAAAAGAGATACTGCGCCCGGCTGGCGTTGGCCTTCTCTAGGAAGAGATGCAGTACTCTTCTGCTGAGGGCAGGGAGAGTTAGTGCAGTAATTTAAGTTTTTAAAAGCTCTTTCTAGCCAGGCGAGGTGGCGGGCGCCTGTAGTCCCAGCTACTCGGGAGGCTGAGGCAGGAGAATGGCGTAAACCCGGGAGGCAGAGTTTGCAGTGAGCCGAGATCCGGCCACTGCACTCCAGCCTGGGCGACAGAGCAGATTCTGTCTCAAAAAAAAAAAAAAAAAAAAAAAAGGTCTTTCGACAGTTTAGTGGAGGATATTTTGTAGAGAGAAAAGAATGGATTTAAGGAGATCTGTTAAGTTCCTTTCATCAGAGATGACTGTGACCCGAACAGTATGGTGGCAGTAGAGGTGGTGGGAAGTAGTCAGAGTCTGGTTATATTTTAAAGATAGAACCAAGAGGAATTTCAGAGAACATGGACGTGAAGAGTGGAGTAATAGAATTGGTGATAACTCTGAAGGTTTTTTTTTTTTTTTTTTTTTGGTTAAAAAAAATGAAAGGATGTAGTTGCCATTAACTGAAAAAGAGAAGACTGGGTGCAGCAGGATTATTACGAGAAAAAAATGAGAGTCCTGTTTTAGACATGCTAACTGGTATAGCATAAAACATTTAAGTGTAATGCTGAGGAATCACTTGAATACACAAATCTGGAGTTTAATGGAGTGGTCTAGATTGCAGATTCAAATTTATGAGTGGTAGTCATATAAACATTATGTATGCCATGAAAATAGATGAGTGAGTGTTTATAGGAAAGAAGTCCAAGGACCAAGCCCTGAGGTATCCCATTATAAAGCAGGCTTTATGCCCAGGCTTGAGTGCAGTGGCGTGATCTTGGCTCACTGCAAGCTCCGCCTCCTGGGTTCAAGCCATTCTCCTGTCTCAGCCTCCGGAGTAGCTGGGACCATAGGCGCCCGCGACTACGCCCGGCTAATTCTTTTGTGTTTTTAGTAGAGGCGGGGTTTCACCGTATTAGCCAGGATGGCCTCGATCTGCTGACCTCGTGATCCACCCGCCTCGGCCTCCCAAAGTGCTAGGATTACAGGCGTGAGCCACTGCGCCCGGCCTTGACTTACATGCTTAACTTGAAATAGGTTCGTTGGAATGTAACCCCACCATAAGCGGAGGTACCTCTGCACCTAGAAATTCAATAGATTTTTATTTATTTACTTTTTGTCTCACAGTCTTACTATATTCTTTTATTATTCTATTTTAGTTATTTTATTATTTTTAGGTTATATTTATTTATATTTATTTTGGGTTATATTTATTTTTTATTTTAGATTCTTTTGCATTTTCTGTATAGACAATCATGTTGCTTATGACTAGAAAGAGTTTTATTTATTCCTTTACAATCTAAACTGTGTGTTTTTATTTATTTGTCTTGTGTAATTACGTTAAATAGGACTTCTAGAACAATGTTGAATAAGAGTGGTAAGAGGCTGGGCGCGGTGGCTCATGCCTGTAATCGCAGCACTTTGGAGGCCGAAAAGGGTGGATCACGAGGTCAGCAGATCGAGACCATCCTGGCTAACACAGTGAAACCCCGTATCTACTAAAAATACCAAAAAATTAGCCGGGCGTTGTGGTGGGTACCTGTGGTCCCAGCTACCGGAGGCAGGAGAATGGCGTGAACCCGAGAGGCGGAGTTTGCAGTGAGCCGAGATCATGCCACTGCACTCCAGCTTGGGCGACAGAGGGAGACTCCGTCTCAAAAGAAAAAAAAAAAAAAAAAGAGTGGTAAGAGCAGATATTCTTGTCAGACATTCCCTATATTGAGAAGTCATTCAGTCTTTTACCATTAAGTATGATATTACATTTTTTTTGCAGATGCTTTTTATCAAGTTGAAGAAGCTCATCTCTATTCCCAGTTTACTGAATATTTTTTAAAATCATAAATGGGTGTTGAATGTTATTGAATGTTTTCCTATGTCTGTTGAGATGATCATGTGGTTGAACCTTCTGGCCACCAGAATCATGAGCCAAATAAGTCTCTTTTCTTTATAAATCACAAAGGCTTAGGTATTCTGTTATAGCAACCCAAAACAGACTGAGACAGGCAGAGTCCGTGATCAGGGTCTATGAGGTTGGACTTTCTTAGTCATTCTGCCCGCTCCCAGAAGTTGACATTCTCTAATATTCTATACCTAATACTCCTTTAAAGTAGAATTTTTCATTCTTTTTTACTTTCTTGAGCTCCTATGAATTTTCTGCTCTCTGGATGTAACCATGTTTGCTGCTACTCCCTAAGTGTTTAAGCTTGCTTTCTTTAGGGACAGGCTACTCTCTCTGTCAGCCCTGTTCCACTGAAAGGGGCTTTCTCTGATCCCTAGCCCTGCTCCGTCATTTGTTATGAGCACGGGTTCTACATCTGTAGACTCAACCAATCAAGGATCAAAAATATTTGAAAAAAATAAAAACAACAATGCAACAGTAAAAAAAAAAAAAAGTATAGCAACTATTTACATAGGATTTACATTATATTTGGTATTATAAATAATCTAGAGATGATTTAAAGTATACAGGAAGATGTGCATAGGTTATTTTATATAAGGGACTTGAGCATCAGCGGATTTTGGTATTCTTGGGGGTCCTGGAACCAATTCTCCCGGAACATGGAGGGCAGTAGTTCTTTGAGAATTGTGAAGAGAAGCCTGCAAAAGTGTGAAAACTCTTTTTTTGTACTTGATCCTAGGGGTTCTAGAATTTCCTTCTCAGACATAGATACTTAGACTAAATTTTGCAAGTCATAAGATACTGAATTTTTGCTGAATTTTTCTTAACCTCTCTCATGGAGGCCTCATCATCATCCTATTGCTATAGATGAGCCAGTATTCATTTCCCATTTCTACTTGGGAGCGCCTATTTTTCCATAGATTTCAGGCTACGTGGTTGCTCTGAGACCTCAACTCTTTCATGGGTTCAAGGAAAATTATGCTTTTCTAGACTATCTGGACTTTTTCTTTCTTTTTTCTTTTCTTTTTCTTTCTTTTTTTTTTTTTTGAAACAGAGTTTCACTCTTATTGCCCAAGCTGGAGTGTAATGGCTCGATCTCGGCTCATTGCAACTTCCACCTCCCGAGTTCAAGCAATTCTCCTGCCTCAGCCTCCTGACTAGCTGGGATTACAGGCGTGCACCACCATGCCTGGCTAGTTTTTTTGTATCTTTAGTAGAGACAGGGTTTCACCATGTTAGCCAAGCTGGTCTCGAACTCTTGACCTCAGGTGATAGGTGATCCGCCCACTTCAGCCTCCCAAAATGCTGGATTACAGGCGTAAGCCACCATGCCTGGTCTATCTGGACTTTTTCATTGTTAGATTAGGAGCAGTATTTTTTCCAACTTTCTACATTCTAGGTAGAGGCTGGAGTCCCTTTAGGATTTTAATCTGAGCATAAAGGATAGCATCCTCTTCATTGTCTACTGTATTATTTTGCTAATCCTCTGAATATCAAGCATTATGAAAAATCATAGTAAGTTAGAAATAGACCTGTTTACAATAATGGCATATTGAAGACAGGCATCTGACGTTTTTCTAGCCAAAAATTCAGAGACAGAGAGAGAAGAAGGAAAGAAGAAAAGAAAGAAAGAAAAAAAGGAGAGAGAGCCGTTCATAAGTACAGAAGGACAATAATGGGAAAGGAGAAAGCAGTAGCAAAATTCTGAAAACTAAATAGTAGAAGGGCTAGTGTGATACACAAGGAAAGTTTCACTTTAAGCCAGAATTGGGAAAAGCCAAAGAAGAATATAATTTACCTTGTGAAAGCCAACCCCCAAAATTTCAGGAATTGGTAGTGTTTGTGTACATGTAGTGAACAGGAGATTGAAAATAGATCTCGTTTTAATGCCATTTTGAGGAAATTTAGAGTTATATAACCCCTTGCTCAGTTTCAGAATATGGAGGAAATTTATAGCAGAATATTTAGAAGACGATTCTATTAAGTGAGTAACATGGACGCTCACTAGCCTGGAGGAGACTAACAAATTTGAAAGGTGTACAACATCCTACAAAGTAATGGAACTTTACCTTATTTTGTCTCCAATTCATTTTTAGGACTATGATCTCCTGGTTGACTGGAAGTTGATTTCTGGAAATCTGCTCAACCCTCTTACTGATCCTTACTGATTTCCTGACAGTGGAGGTTTCTCCCAACCACAGTGTTCCAGCCACGTAAATCAAAAGTTATTTTTTCCTTTAAGAACCACACTCAAGTGCTCTGAGCTTCTGATCAGGCCGGGGTTAGCAGGTGTGAAGGTGGACAGTGATACTACCAAATGAGGATAAACATCTCAGTTCCACACTTGGCCTTCTCTGAAACCACCTCAGCTGCTGGTCAAAGGTAAGAGTTTGGGCTCCTGACTGGGCCTTTCAGGTGGGGAATGAGGGAGTAGGGGTATTGGAGTTCAGCGTTTTCTGCAGTGTTCTGTTGGAATAGAGAATTATTGTCTACAAGTTTTCTGTCTTGCTAGGCTGCTCTTTTCCTTGTCATTTGGTTAGAGAAAGCTGGCTTTCTTGTGGCCTTTTTGTCTGTATTAACAGGTTGTTGGCTTCTCCGCACTCAGTCCAGGATACATGAAATTAAAAACAAAAAAAATTAGAAAATGTACCACCGTCTCTTTCCTCTAGTTGAAAGGTCTCCCACCAGTTTGCCTTCTCTCCATTTTTCGAAGTCTTCCTATGTTTGTTTTATACATGATGTCCAGGGTTTTTAATTGTGTTTGGTGGGAATGATAGGAACAATATGACTACATTGTCTTCTCAATCAGCATTTTATTTTATTTTATTTTAATTCTTTTGAGACAGAGTCTCACGCTGTCGCCCAGGCTGGAGTGCAGTGGCAGGATCTCAGCTCACTGCAACCTCCGTCTCCCAGGGTTCAAGCAATTCTCTTGCCTCAGCTTCCTGAGTAGCTGGGATTACAGGCACGTGCCACCACAACCGGCTAATTTTTGTTTGTTTGTTTGTTTGGTATTTTTAGTAGGGGCGGGATTTCTCCATGTTGGCCAGGCTGGTCTCAAACTCCTGGCCTCAAGTGACATCCCCACCTTGGCCTCCCAAGTGTTGGGATTGCAGGCGTGAGCCACCACACCCAGCCTCAATCAGCATTTTAGTCTCCTATTCTTAAATATATGTGTCAAAGATTAATTTGTGTCCTCCCCTCTTTACCAAATTCATATGTTGAAGTCCTAACACTTACTAATTGAGAACGTGACTATCTTTGGAGATGGGGCCTTTGAATGAGGTATTTAGAATTGGCCATAATCCAGTATGACATGTCTTTGCAAGAAAAGATTAGGACACAGACACACCCAGAAGGAAGACGATATTAGGACATGGAGGAGATGGCTATCTGCAAACCAGGGAGAGAAGCATAAAACAAACAAACAAACAAACAAATCTTGTTGACACCATAATCTCTGACCTCTAGCCTCCAGAAATGTAAGAAAATAAATGTCTGTTGTTTAAATCACATGATCTGTGGTACTTTGTTATGGCAGTGATAACAAACTAATACAACGTGTATAGTGCAAGGATCACCAAAAATATATATAGAGAGAGGTGGGGGAGAGAAAGAGAGAGATGGAGGGAGGGAGGAAGAATACAAAAAGAGATTTTTAAAATACAATTTAAGGACACAGACTGCAGCAAAAACTTTACACCATATATCATATTATATCATATCTCACTAATATCTTCAGAAGGGAGAGAAACAATACTGTATCCAATAACAAGGACTAGGATCCAATGAAGAAAAACTTCCATAAAACCAAAAAAAAGCATGGGCGCGGTGGCTCATGCCTGTAATCCCAGCACTTTGGGAGGCTGAGGTGAGCGGATCACCTGAGGTCAGGAGTTTGAGACCAGCCTGACCAACATCGAGAAATCCCGTCTCTACTAAAAATACAAAACTAGCCCAGCATGGTGGCACATGCCTGTAATCCCAGCTACTTAGGAGGCCGAGGCAGGAGAATCGCTTGAATCCGGGAGGCAGAGGTTGCGGTGGGCCGAGATCGCGCCATTGCACTCCAGCCTGGGCAACAAGAGCGAAACTCTGTCTCAGAAAAAAAAAAACCAAAAAAAAAAACAAAAAAACAAAAAAAGAGGTTTTGGAACTCAAAATTATGTTAATAGGAAATAACTTAAATATGAAGTAAATGTATTTGATGATAGAGTATGCAAAAACTGCATGTGGTGTTTCAGGTTCAGTCAGATTGGCAACTTTAAAGGACATATATGTGGCTTAGCCCAAAAAAAAGAGAACTAGAGGAGGAGAGGATAAACCAATCATCCAGAAATACCTAAAGTGCGTTGAAAAGAGGCTGGGTGCAGTGGCTCATGCCTGTAATCCCAGCACTTTGGGAGGCTGGGGCAGGCAGATCATTTGAGGTCAGGAGTTCTACACCAGCCTGGCCAACAAAGTGAAACCCCATCTCTACTAAAAATACAAAAATTAGCCAGGCCTGGTGGTGGGCACCTGTAATCCCAGCTACTTGGGAGGCTGAGGCAGGAGAATTGCTTGAACCCAGGATGTGGAGGTTGCAGTGAGCCGAGACTGCGCCATTGCACTTCAGCCTGGAAGACAAGAGCAAAACTGCATCTCAAAACAAACCAACAAACAGCAACAACAAAAAAGACACAAAAGAACAAGCGGGGTGCAGTCACTCACCCCTGTAATCCCAGCACTTTGGGAGGCCGAGGCAGGTGGATCACCTGAGGTCAGGAATTCAAGACCAGCCTGGCTAACATATAGTGAAACCCCGTCTCTACTAAAAAAAACACAAAAATTAGCTGGCCGTGGTGGCAGGCGCCTGTAATCCCAGCCATTTGGGAAGCTGAGGCAGGAGAATCACTTGAATCAGAAAGACGGAGATTGCAGTGAGGCGAGATGCTGCCACTGCACTCCAGCCTGGGGGACAGAGCAAGACTCCGTCTCTCAAAAACAAACAAACAAAAACCAAAAAACCCAAAAAGAACAGAAGAAAAAGACAAGAGCACATATATGGATCACTCACTATTTAAATGTGCATAATTGATGGTATCTACTTAGCAGTTTTCAGGTGTTATGAGTTGGAAGATACTGTTTGGGGGCACTGCTCTGGGACCCTGCTCATTATGGAGCCATCTGTGCCAATGATTGCTTTTATTACGTCTCAACTTGCAATTCATCCTTTTAGACTGTTTTTTGAAACGGGATCTGGGCCCTTTAATTTTCTTTTTCTTGTGCCAGCTGGCACTGAATTTTGTCAGTTGTGGGTGCTGGAGAGACTTTGTAGGAAGAAGAGAGTTTTGCTTTCTGGTTCCAGCAGCTCCTGCGGACCTCTCAACTTCTGCAGTGTCCAGCTCTATTCTATTGACTTCCACGGAAGTGGAGAAAAGAAAGTGGAGACGGGCGCGGTGGCTCACGCCTGTAATCCTAGCATTTTGGGAGACCGAGGTAAGTGGATCAGCCGAGGACAGGAGTTCCAGACTAGCCTGACCAACATGGCAAAACCCCATCTCTACTAAAAACAGAAAAAAAAAAAAAAAAAAAAAAAAAATTAACCAGGTATGGTGGCGGGCACCTGTAATCCCAGCTACTTGGGAGGCTGAGACAGGAGAATCATTTGAACCCGGGAGGTGGAGGTTGGGTGAGCCAAAGTTGTGCCATTGCACTCCAGGCTGGGCAACAAGAGTGAAACTCCATCTCAAAAAAAAAAAAAAAATTGTGGAGATCATACAAAATTGAAAATGTTGATTTCCAGTAACTACTGGAGTTCTTATTGCATGTTCTCAAATGGTAAAGTCATAAATAAAAGACAAAATAGTCAATTATTGCAAAAGAAATCATTGATAATCTTGTATTATTGTATAGACAAGAAATTGTCATCAGATGAAAACACTAATTTTTTTTTTTTTTTTTTTTTTTTGGAGACAGAGCCTTGCTCCCAGGCTGGAGTGCAGTGGCTGCCATCTCAGCTCACTACAACCTCTGCCTCCCAGGTTCAAGTGATTCTCCTGCCTCAGCCTCCCGAGTAGCTTGGGATTACAGGTGCCCGCCACCACGCCTGGTTAATTTTTGTATTTTTAGTAGAGACAGGGTTTCACCATTTTGGCCAGGGTAGTCACAAACTCCTGACCTCAAGTGATCCACCCGCCTCGGCCTCCCAAAGTGCTGGGGTTCCAGTCATGAGCCACCGCAGCAGACCTGAAAATTCTAAAGTTTTTCTTGTTCCTAATAAATAATTGACAATGCTTTAGTCACACCATGTAGGGAGTGATTGTTCACATGGCTTCCATCATGTAGCATATTCCATCCAGTCTTTCCCCCTTTTTTCCTTGAAGACTTCTTGCCACCCTCAAAAACTAAATTGATGAACTAGACCTCAGGCTTTTTAGTTTTCCACACCATATAACAAATGAATAACACAGATGTCATCAATAATAAATTCCTTAAACTGTATTCTACAAAGATACAGCTACACTTGTAAAAATTACAAAGCCTATAGAAAGCCCTACCAAATTGAAATCCAGGATCTTCAGTTTACTAAGCAAGCTCTTTAACTAGCCAACCCATACAGCTCTCTTGAATGAAAAAAGAAAAGCAGGAAAAGAAATTTAGTATGAGGAGTTTACCATTTTTACACACTAGAAATTGGTGTAAGAGAGGCCAGACGCAGTGGCTCACTTCTGTAATCCCAGCACTTTGGGAAGCTGAGGCGAGTGGATCACATGAGGCCAGGAGTTCGAGACCAGCCTTATCAACATGGTGAAACCCCATCTCTACTAAAAAACACAAAAATTAACTGGGCATGGTGGCAGGCGCCTGTAATCCCAGCTAGTCAGGAGGCTGAGGCAGCAGAACTTCTTGAACCTGGGAGGCAGAGGTCGCAGTGAGCTAAGATTTCACCATGGAGTGCCTAGGCAACAGAGCAAGACTCCGTCTCCGTCTCTCTCTCTCTCTCTCTCTCTCTCTCTCTCTCTCTCTCTCTCTCTCTCTCTCTCTCTCTCTCTCTCTCTCTCTCTCTCACACACACACACACACACACACACAAAGAAAAAAAAAAGAAATTGGTTTAAGAGAAGAAAATATGTATTTATTGATGAGAAACAAATGCAATACAACAGCATTATAGAGTCTGGAGTCTGCTCAAAGGGACTGTGCCCCTGGTAAATTGATAGCACTTTACTGATGTTACCACATCAATAACCACAAGAAGATGTGAGAATTAACATACAATATCATATAGTGGGTAATTTTAAGTTTTCTAGTAATATAAGAAAGTAGAGTTAAGCAAGTGAAATTAATTTCAATTTTTTTTTTTAAGAGAAGGGGGCTCATTGTATTGCCTGCGATGGTCTCAAACTCCCAGGTTCAGGAAATCCCCCTTTCCACAACCTCTGGAATAGCTGGGATTACAAGAGCATACCACTGCACCCAGGTACTTCTAATATATTTTAACTCCTAATATTATCATTTAAACATGTTATCAAGAAAATATGAGATTTCTTCTTTTTTCTGTTTTTGTGCTACGTTTTTGAAATATGTGTGAGCAGCTGTTGAGGACAGTGCTGCTCTAGAATACTCAGGGGAAAATAAAGTATTTTAACTTCAAGTACAATATCTGTAGTTTTTCAGTGGAGTGGGATGGGGGCCCAATGTGCTTATCATATCGAAGGTCAAAGGCTTCTTTTCCTTAGTATAATATTTTCAATGTTCATTCATGTTGAAGCCTGTGTTAGAATTTCATTTCTTTTTATAGTCGAGTAATACTTTTTTTTTTTGAGATGGAGTTTCACTCTTATCGCCCAGGCTGGAATGCAATGGGGCCATCTCGGCTCACTGCAACCTCCGCCTCCCAGGTTCAAATGATTCTCCTGCCTCAACCTCCCCAGTAGCTGGGATTACAGGTGGCCACCACTACACTAGGCTAATTTTTGTATTGTTAGTAGAGACGGGGTTTCACCATGTTGGCCAGGTTGGTCTGGAACTCCTGACCTCAGGCGATCCACCTGCCTCGGCCTCCCAAAGTGCTCGTATTACAGGCGTGAGCCATCGCACCGGGTCGAATAATACTCTCTATTTGATTTTTTTTTTAGTTGTCTTTCCAGAGATCTCTTTCAGCCAACCTCTTTCTCAGTGTTAGTAAAAGACAGGAGATTAAGAGAATGCAATTTCAGAAGAGAACATTTTGTTTAAGGGGAGATGTCTTTTTCAAAAAATTTATTTATTTGATTAGAGACAAGGGTCTCTAATACTCTCTATTTGATCAGAATTTGACCCAGTTTTCTGGGACTTACCTCCAGTGATTCTAGGTGGATTCTTTGATGAGACCCATTAATTTTTAGCTGGGTGATGCCGAGCAGACTGTAAGCAGCACTGTATTCGTGCGTTTTCTTTTATCGTCCACTTTTTGCAACTAACACTAACAGAGAACTTCCACGGTAGAAGGCGAAAAATTGAGTGTCTACCAGGGGTGAGACTCACAGTCTTATATCACTGGGCTTTAACCAACAGAGGTAATTCCCTTCTACTTTCAAGATTTTTATTTTTGTTTTCGTTTTTAATAACTTGTATGTTTCGTCGCATTGTTTTGTTCTGTTCTGTGGTGGCTTTATCATAGAAAGACAACACCAACCTGGGCGTGGTGGTGTGACCCTGTAACTATACCCAGCTACTCAGGAGGCTGAGGTGGAAGGATCGCTTAAGGCCGGGAACAGAAGGCCAGCTTGGACAACTGGGTATAATACTCCTTCTCAGGGATTCTCCAGCACGCTAAAGTTTGAATAGCATTTTACGGAGCTCAGAATGCTTTGGACCGTCCCCCACACCCACCGCTTTTTTACCAGCTCACAGTCAAGAGAAAGTGGATCCAATGAGGTCTAGGCGCGTGAAGAGTTCGTTGAGTTCCCAGCACCCATCACATCGCACATTGTCCATCTTCGATACACTTCTGTAAGATAAATATTGAGAATACCACAAATTAAGGTGTCTTTTGCTTGTGCGTATTCTCTTTCCTGCGACACCTTGATTTCCTTTGCAAGTTCCTCCACAATGCCCCAGGCGTCGGGGATCAAATTCAGAAACACCTGGAAAGGAGAGACATCTGTTTTATCAGACACCGCCCCAAGAATGTCTCTTCCTTACACCCTCTCCCTCTTGTTGCATGTTTAACGTTTGTCTGGGATCCCTTTCAAATCTGGTTTCTTAGTGTCAGTCTGTATAGCAGGGAGGCTCGCACGCTCTTCTTGGTGCGATCATGGGGCGGGACCGGGAGATCGAGGCTGAATCGCGTTCGCAGGCATGGGACAGGGCATTACCAAGATCGCCGAACTGAGGGCCTAAGGGAGACACTGATACCTATTCTTCACAGCCGCGCCTTTCTTGATGCAATATTTCTCCAGGCGATGTCCCTTCTTTTTCGTCCAGGACCTATGTTCAGGGACAAAGTTGTGCAGGAAAGGGTCTGAAGAGTGGAAGCCTGCCCAAGGCGGGGGAAAATCAATGAAGAAATTGTCTGGGTAAGCATAGGCACAGAACAAACAAACAAACAAACAAACAAACAAACAAACAAAGATATTCGATTTAAAATAGCAAAAAAAAGTGGTCGGGCGCGACGGCTCACGCCTGTAATCCCAGCACTTTGGGAGGCCGAGGCGGACGGATCACCTGAGGTCAGGAGTTCGAGACCAGTGTGGCCAAAATGGCGAAACCCCATCTCTACTAAATATATCCCCCCAACCAAAAAAAAAAAAAAAAAAAAAAAAAATAGCGGACGTAGTGGCATGCTCCTGTAATCCCAGCTACCCAGGACGCTGAGGCAAGAGAATCGCTGAAACTCGGGAGGCAGAGGCTGCAGTGAGTCGACATCGCGCTACTGCACTCCAGCCTGGGCAACAGGGCAACACTCCGTCTCAAACAAAACAAAACAAAAACAAAACAAAACACAAAACAATAAAACAATAAAACAAAACAAAAGTAAAAAAAAAAAAAAAAAAAAGTCTGTCTGTCGCGGTAGTTTACGCCTGTAATCCCGGCACTTTGGGAGGCTGAGGCGGGCAGATCAGTTCCGTTCAGGAATTCAAGACTCACCTGGCCAACATGGCGAAACCCCGTCTCTACTAAAAATTCTTTTCCTTCCTTCCTTCCCTCCTTCCCTCCTTCCTTTTTTTTGGTTTTGTTTTGGCGAGTTTCGCTCTTGGGGGTCGAGATGGAGTGCAGTGGTGCGATCTCGGCTCCCTGCAACCTCTGCCTCCCGGGTTCAAGCGATTCTCCTGCCTCAGCCTCCCGAGTAGCTGGAATTACAGGCGCCCACCACTACGCTCGGCTAATTTTTGTATTTTTAATAGAGACGGGGTTTCACCATGTTGGCCAGGTCGGTCTCAAACTCCTGACCTCAAGAGATCCGCCCGCCTCGGCCTCCCAGAGTGCTGGGATTATAGGCGTGAGCCACCGCGCCCCTCCTAAAAACACAAAAATTAGCCAGGGCTGGCGGCGGGCACCTGCAGTCCCAGCTATTCCGGAGGCTGAGACACAAGAATGACTTAAACTTGGAGGCGGACGTTGCGGTGAGCCGAGATGGCGCCACTGCACTCCAGCCTAGGCGACAAAGGGAGATCCAGACTCAAAAGAAAAGAAGAAAAGTCGGTCGGTCAATACTTGTTTTTAATTTGGATTTTAAAAATTAAGATATAATTAACATAAAATCCAACTTTTGAAAGTGTAAAATTCACTGCTTTTTAGTATATTCACAGACGTGTGCAACTATCACCATTATCTAATTTCAAACCATTCTCATCACCCCAAACAAACTTTGTACTCATTCCCCTCTTTCTCCAGCCCCTGGCAAATATTAACACTTTCTTTCTTTACATATTTGTCTATTCTGGACATTTTCTATAAATGGAATCATACAATATGTAGCTTTTCGTGTTTGGCTTCCTTAGCATAATATGTTCAAGGTTCATTCACTTTGTAGCACGTATTGTAACTTTATTTTATTTTATTTTATTTATTTTGAGACAGTGTCTTGCTCTACAGCCCAGGCTGGAGTGCAGTGGTGCCATCTCGGCTAACTACAACCTCCGCCTGCCAGGTTCAAGCGATTCTCCTGCCTCAACCTTAGGAGTAGCTGGGACTGCAGATGGCTACTTTTAGTATTTTTAGTAGAGCCATGTTTAGTAGAGCCGTGTTGGCCAGTCTGGTCTCGAACTCCTGACTTCAGCGGCCTCTCAAAGTGCTGGGATTACAGACGTGAGCCACCACGCCTGACCTAGAACTTTATTTCTTTTTTTCGTTGAATGTTTGAATTTTTTGAGTTGTCTTTCCAGGGATCTCTTTGAGCCAACCCATTTCTCAGTATCAGTTTGGGGAGGAAAAAGGGAGAGATTTTAAAAAATGCAATTTCCAGGTCGGACGCGGTGGCTCAAGCTTGTAGACCCAGCGCTTTGAGAGGCCAAGGCGGGCGAATTGCCTGAGCCCAGGAGTTTGCGACCAACCTGGGCAACACGGTGAAACCCCCGTCTCTATTAAAATACAAAAAATTAGCTGAGCCTGGCCGCGTCCGCCTGTAGTACCAGCTATTTGGGAGGCTGAGGCAGGATAATTGCTTGAACCGGGGAGGCAGAGGTTGCAGAGTGCCGAGATGCAGCCACTGCGCTCCAGCCTGGGCGACAGAGCGATACTCCGTCTCAAAAAAAAAAAAAAAAAAAAGCCAAAATTAGCCCTCGAGCCAGCCAGGAGTCGAACCCAGAGTCTTCTGATTCGTAGTCAGACGCGTTATCTATGGCGCCACTGGCCCACGACTCTGCCTGTGATTACTGGCCCCTCAGTCTGCGTCTGTTGATTATCGCTGATGTGTCCGCTGCTCTTGCTCCGTCCCCTTCTCCCCCACCCTCTCCCCCTTCCCATTCTTTCTTCCCCTCCTCCTCCTCCTTCTCTCTTCTCTTCTTCTTCCTCCTCTTCTTCTTCTTCTTCTTCTTCTTCTTCTTCTTCTTCTCTTCTTCTTCTCTCTTCTTCTTCTTCTTCTTCTTCTTCGTTCTTCTTCTCTTCTCTTCTTCTCTTTCTTTCTCTTTCTTCTTCTTCTTCTCTTCTTCTTCTTCTCTTCTTCTTCTTCTCTTCTTCTTCTTCTCTTCCTTCTCTCCTCCTCCTCTCCTCTCTTCCTCTTCTCTTCTTCCTCTTTCCCTCTTTTCCCTCTTCCCTCTCCTCTTCCTCTTATTCTCCCTTTTTCCGTTCTCTCTCTGTTCGTCTCAAGAAATTTTCTTTTCTCTTCTTTCTTTTCTTTCCTTTTCTCTCTCTTCGTCTTTCCTTCTTCGTGCTCCTTTTCTTCTTCTCTCTCCTTTCTCTTTCTTTGCCTCTCCCTCTACTTTTTCTGCTCTTCTTCTTCTTTCTTTCTTCTCTATCTTCTCTTCTTCTTCGTCTTCGTCTTTCTTCTTCCTTCTTCTCTTTCTTCTTCTTTCTTCTTTCTTCTTCGCTTCTGTCTTGGTCTCTTTCTTTCTTCCTTCTCTTCTTTTCTTCTTTCGTCTTCTTCTGTTCTTTTCTTCTTGCTTCTTCTCTTCTTCGTCTCTTCTTCTTTTGCCTTCTTTTTTCTTCTTCTTTTTTTCTTCCCTTTCTTTCTTCTTCTTTCTCTTTTTCTCTTTGACTTTCTTTCTTCTTCTTCTTCTTCTTCTTCTTCTCTTTTCGTCTTCTTCTTTCTGGCTGCTTCTTCGTCTTTTATCTCTTTCTTTCTTTCGTCTTGCCTTCTTTTCGTCTTCTTTCTTCGTTTCTCTCGCTCCCTCCGCCTTTCTTTCTTCTTCCTTCCCCCTCTTCTCGTTCCCTTCCCTTTCTCTCTCCTTTCTTTTTTTTCTTCCTTTCTTTTCTTCTCTCTTTCTTCTCTTTTCTTTCTTCTTTTTTCCTTCTCTCTTTTACTGCTCTTCTTCCTTTACTCTGCTTCCTCCCTTTTCTTCTCTTCGTTCTTTCTTCTCTTTCTCTTCTTTCTTCTCTTCTTTCTTGTCTTGCTCTATTCTCTCTTTCTGTCTCTTCTTTTCTTCTTCTTCTATCTTTCTCTCTTCCTCTTCTTTCTCTTTCTTCTTCTTCTTCGTCTTTTCTCTCGGGCGTCTTGTTCTCGTCTTCTCTTCTTCTTCTTCTTGGCTTTCTTTCTTGCTCTTCTCTTTCTTCTTTCTCTCTCGTCTTGTCTTCTTCTTTCTCTTCTGTTCTGTCCTCTCTTTCTTTCTTCCTCTTTTTATTTGCTTCTTCTTCTTCCTTTTTCTCTTCTTCTTCTTCTTTTTCTTCTTTCTTCTCTTCTTCTCTTTCTCTTTCTTCTCTCTCGTCTTTTCTTTTCTATCTGTCTTTTCTTCGTCTTCTTCTCTTTTCTCTTTTTTTCTTCTTCTTTTCTTCTTCTCTTCTTTTTTCCTTTTTCTTTTCTTCTTCTTCTTCTCTGCTTCTCTCTTCTTCTCTTTTCTTCTCTCCTCTTTCTTTTCTTCTTTCTTTTCGTTTCTTCTTCTCTACTTCTTCTGCTTTCTTGTCTTCTTTTTTCTTTTCTTTTCTTTCTTCTGTCTTCTTTCTTTTTTTCGTTGCTTCTTTCTCTCTTTCTTCTTTCTCTTCTCTTCTCTTTTCTTCTTCGTCTTCTTCTTCTCTATCTTTCTTTTTGTCGTGCTCTTCTTCGTTCTTTTTTCTTCTTCTGCTTCTTTCTTCTTCTCGTTTTGTGCTGTCTTCTTTCTTTCTTCTTACCTTCTGTTTCTGTCTTCTTCTTCGCTCTTCTTCTCTTCTTTCTTCTTCTTCTTCTTCTTTCTTCCTTCTCTCGTTGTTCTTCTTTCTCTTCTGGTTCTCTCTTTTGCTTGTTCTTTTCTTCTTCGGTCTCGTTCTTCTCTTCTTGCTCTTCTTCTTCTGTTCTATTCTCTTCTTTTCTTCTTCTTCTTCTTTTTTCTCTTCTTCTTCTCTTCTTCTTCTTTTTTTCCCTCTTCTTCTCTCTCTCTTCTTCTGCTTCTTTGGTCTCTCTTCTCTTCTTCTCTTCTTTTTCTCTATTCTTCTTTTTCTTTTCTCTTCTTCTCTTCTTTCTTCTTCTGTCTTCTTCTCTTCTTCGTTCTGTCTTTTCTTCTCTTCTTCTTTCTATTCCTTTCTGTCCCTTCTTCTCAGCTGCTTCTCCCCTCTTCTTCTTTTCTCTGCGTTCATTCTTCCTTCTCTCTCTTTCTTCGTTCTTCTTTTTCGTCCCTTCTTTCTTCGTTCTTTCTCTTCTTCTCTCCTGTTCTTCTTCTTCTCTTCTTTTTCTTCTTTCTTTTCTTTTTATTCTTTCTCTTTCTCTCTTTTTTTTCTTCCTCTTTCTTTTCTATTCTTCTCTTTTTCTCTTTTCTTTCTTCTTTCTTTCTTCTGTCTTTTTTTTTCTTCTTCTTCTCTTCTCTTTTTCTTTCTTCTTCTTTCTTCTTCCTTTCTTCTTCTTCTTGCTTCTTCGTCTTCGATTCTTCCTTCTTCTTCTTCTTCTCGTCTTCTGCTTCTTCTTCTTCTTCTTCTCTTCTTTCTTCTCTCTTCTTTCTCTTCTTCTTCTTTCTGTCTCTTCTTCTTTCTTCTTCTTCTTCTTCTTCTTCTTCTCTTCTTTCTCTTTTCTTTCTTCTTCTTCTTCTTGTTCTTCTTCTCTCTTTCTTTTACTTCTTTCTGTTCTTCTTCCTTCTTTCCTTCTTCTTCTTCTTCTTCTTCTTCTTCTTCTTCTTCTTCTTCTTCTTCTTCTCTCCTCCTTCTTCTCCTCCTTCTTCTCCTCCTTCTTCTCCTTCTTCTCCTTCTCCTCCTCCTCAGTCTATTGAGTAGTTGGGATTACAGGCGCGCGCGACCACTCCCGGCTAATTTTTGTATTTTTAGTAGAGATGGGGTTTCATCATGTTGGCCAGGCTGGTCTCCAGCTCCGGACCTCGGGTGATCCGCCCGCCTCGGCCTCCCAAAGTGAGGGAATTACAAACGTGAGCCACCGCCCCCTTGTGTCTATTGTACTTGTGAAAGCTTCATTAATTTATGCATTCGGTTCATCTGCTCATGCATTAAATAATTTCATTTTTAAAAAACATACTTGTGTTGGATACCGATGCTTCGTGTGGAACAGTAGTCAGAGATGCAAATACTTTTAAATTTTGAGATAATGAAAAAGAAAATGGAATACTTTACTGAGTTATACATCGTATGTTTTCCATTTCATTCTCCAAAGAACCATAACAAAAGAAACACAACCAAAGAATCATTACAGAGGAAATAATTTCATACTTTAGGCAACAGAAAAGACATTAAGAAACATCTCCCAGGCCGCGTGCCGTGGCTTACACCTGTAACCCCAACACTTTGGAAGGCAGAGGCAGATTGATCACTTGAGGTCAGGAGTTCGACACCAGCCTGGCCAACATGGTGAAACCCTGCCTCTACTAAAAACACAAAAAATTAACCTGGAGTGGTGGCTCGCGCCTGTGATCCCAGCTCCTCGAGAGGCTGAGGCAGGAGAATCGCTTGAACCGGGGAGGCGGAGATTGCAGTGAGCCGAGATCGTGCCACTGCACTCCAGCCTAAGTGACAGAAGGAGACTCCGTCTCATAAAGAAAAAAAAAACAGAAAAGAAAAAAAGAAAGAAGCGGGCACATCAATGAAAAAAATGTGAACGACAGTAATTCTATTACGTACATGATGTTCCAAAGCAGAAAATTTCTTTATAAATATAAATATCTGAAGTCAGTGAAACTTGTTTAAATTGACCACAAAGAAAATCGCACTTTGCCAGAATCCGCAGTCTTGTTCAATGTGCGCCTGGTTGCATTGCAAATCTACTATTTTCTTAGGGATCCTAATGAAGAATAGATAGTCGGTATTCTTCGTCGACGGGCCAGTGGCGCAATGGATAACGCGTCTGACTACGGATCAGAAGATTCTAGGTTCGACTCCTGGCTGGCTCGGAGACAATTTTTTTCCCCCCACCAGACGAAGTCTCGCTCTGTCTCCCAAGCTGTGTAGTGCAATGACGCAATTTCGGCTCACTGCAACTTCCGCCTCCCGGGTTCAAGCAATTCTCTTGCCTCAGCCTCCCGAGTAGCTGGGATTACAGGCGCCTTCCACCACGCTCGTATAATTTTTGTATTTTAAGTAGAGACGGGGTTTCACCATTTTGGCCAGGCTGGTCTCGAATTCCTGAGCTCAGGTGATCTGCCTGCCTGGGCTTCCCAAGTGCTGGGATTACAGGCGTGAGCCACCGCGCCCGGCGTTTTTTTGTTTTTGTTTTTTTTTTTTTTTAAAGAAAAATATATTCCTGTGTGTTTTCTTTTTTCCTTTTTTCTTTGAAATGGAGTTTTGCTCTTGATGACCAGGCTGGAGTGCAATGGGGCGATCTAGGCTCACTGCAACCTCCGTCTCCTGGGGTCAAGCGATTCTCCTGACTCAGCCTCCCGAGTAGCTGGGATTACAGGCATGCGCCACCCACGCCTGTCTAATTTTGTATTTTTGGTAGAAACAGGGTTTCTCCATGTTGGTCAGGCCGGATTCGAACTCCCGACCTCAGGTGATCCGCCCACTTCAGCCTCTCAAAGCGCTGGGATTACAGGCGTGAGTCACCGCGCCTGGCCTTTCTGTGTGTTTTCTAATTAAAGACAGAAACAGGGCCAGGCGTGGTGGCTCACGCCTGTAATCCCAGCACTTGGGGAGGCCGAGGCAGGCGTATTATGAGATTAGGAGATGGAGACCATCCTGGCTAACACGGTGAAACCCCGTCTCTACTGAAAATACAAAAAATTAGCCCAGCGTGGTGGCGGGCGCCTGTAGTCCCAGCTACTTGGGAGACTGAGGCAGGAGAATGGCGTGAACCCGGGAGGCTGAGTTTGTAGTGAGCCGAGATCACGCCACTGCACTCTAGCCTGGGCGACAGAGCAAGACTCCGTCTCCAAAAAAGACAGAAACAGGTTCTTAATGTCTTCTTAATGTCCTTTGGAAGAAAATTGATCTGATTTGGCTCTTCACCTTGAGCCGTACTGCTGCACAGCACAATCCTGAACTTTAAGTCTGGTTTAACGTTAAGCATCAAACTGAAATTTGAGAGACCTTAAGTCTCTTCGGAAATTGCTTTTTTTTTTTCTCTTGAGCCGCACCCTGGCACTGTCTCCCAGGCTGGAGTGCAGTGGCGCCATCTCAGCTCACTGCAACCTCCACCTCCCGGGTTCAAGTGATTCTTCCATCTCAGCCTCCCGAGTAGCTGGGATTACAGGCGCAGGCCACTATTCCCGGCTAATTTTTGTATTTTTAGTAGAAACGGGGTTTCGCCATGTTGGCCAGGCTGGTTTCAAACTTCTGGCCTCAGGTGATCCGCCTGTGTCGGCCTCCCAAAGTGCTGGGATAATAAGCGTGAGCCACCGCCCCATTGTGTCTATTGCACTTGTGAAAGTTTCATTAATTTATGCAGTCGGTTCATCAGTTCATTCATTAAATAATTTCAGTTTTTAATATACTTGTGTTGGATACTGATGCTTCGTGTGGAACAGTAGTCAGAGACCCAAATACTTTAAAATTTTGAGATAATGAAAAAGAAAATGGAATAAAATACATTCTTGGGGTATACATCATATGTTTTCCATCTCATTCTCCAAAGAATCATAACAAAAGAACCATAACCACAAAACCATTACAGAGGAAATAATTTCAGACTCTATGCAACAGAAAAGATTTTAAGAAACATCTCCCAGGCTGGGCGCAGTGGCTCACGCCTGTAATCCCAGCACTCTGGGAGGCCGAGGCGGGCGGATCACCTGAGGTCAGGAGTTCGACACTCAGCCTGGCCAACATGGTGAAGCCACGTCTCTACTAAAAACACAAAAAAAATTAGCCAGGCGTGGTGGCACATGTCTGTAACCCAGCTCGGGAGGCTGACGCAGGAGAATCACTTGAACCCGGGAGGCGGAGTTTGCAGTGAGCCTAGATAGCGCCATTGCTCTCCAGCCTGGGCAACAAGAGTGATATTCCGTCTCAAGAAAAAAAAAAAAAAAAAAAAAAAAGAAAGAAAGAAAAAGAAAGAAAGAAAGAAAAGAAAAAAGAAAGAAAAGAAACATCCCCCTTCCCCAAATTAGGTAAAATTGATGTAGCAATTCAATAAAGGTAAACATTTTGACTGGGCACAGCGGCTCACGCCTGTAATCCCAGCACTTTGGGAGGCCTAGGCGGGAGGATCGCTTAAGCCCAGGACTTCGAGAACAGCCTGGGCAACATGGCGAGACACGGTGCTGTCCCCCCGCCCTGCCAGTCTCAAAAGGAAAAAAAAAAAAAAGGTAAACATTTTAAGAACAAAATTCATTTAACAACCTAGAAACTTGGAGTTAATATAATTATGAAGTTAAATTATAACAGTCATCATTAAATTGGCTAAATATTATTTAAGGACTCAATGTAGGTGAAATAGGCACGTGAAAATGCAAAAGTATTTATAAACGGGGGTGGGTGGTCCTCTCCTCTGAAAGTGAGAAGCTCAGCAGTTTTGGGCCCCATTGCAGCCACAGTGCACAGCGCCTTTATCCCGACTCTTTCCTTGTAGCCTTGGCCAAGTTGTGTATCCTCCTTTTGTCTCAATTTCCTCATTTCTACTCACTGCTTTGTTTGTTTGTTTGTTTGTTTGTTTGGACAGAAAGTAGGATTTATGGTGAGTATTAAGAGGAGGCAGCACAGTGGAAGCCCTCATGAGTACAAGGCGCACCCTTGTCCAGAGGGCCAAGATCCGGATGTAACTGACCCCACAACCATCTGGGATGAGCCGCTTCTCAGCCACCATGTCTTCAAATTCATTCGCATTGAACTTGGTGAAACCCCTCCTTCTTTGAAATGTGGACCTTCTGGCGGCCAGGGAACTTGAACTTGGCCCTGCTTAGGGCCTCAATCACATGCTCCTTGTTCTGCAGCTTGGTGCGGATGGACATGATAACTTGGCCAATGCGAATCCTGGCCACAGTGCCCTGCGGGCTTTCCAAAGGCACCTCCCATATCTGTTTGGAGCCTGTCAGTCCCAGCACAGGACATCTTGTTGATACAGATGACGTGGAAGGGGTGCAGCCGCCCTCGGATATGAAAGTCATTTTTGCCACAACTTTTTGCCATGTACTTACTGACACAAATTTGGGCAGCCACCAGGGCTTCAGAGGAGAGCTGCTCATATTCATCTGACACCATGTGCCCACAGAGCGGAAACTCATCCCACTTTTGCTTGCTTCCTCCCCAGGTCAAAGATGCGAATCTTGGCCTTAGGGTCTCCTCAGCAAAAGCAAGAGTTTGGGTACCGCTTGTTTTTACAATACTGGTAACAACCGGCGGGACGGCGGCCCTTGGCGACACCAGAAAGACTGAGAGTCACAGCAGTTTGTGATTCAGAAAAAGAATAGAAGCGCTGTAAGCAGGACTATGAACCTGCGTGGGGAAGACCCCACTGGATTTCAAGTCCAACACCTTAACCACTCGGCCATCACAGCCCTCTAAGAGGCTATTTATGTATCAAAAACACAAATGCGTAGGGCCCTGCGCGCTGTAATTCTCGCTGCTAGCCTGTCTTGTTTATTTGTATGTGGGGCTGTAGGGCTGCAACTGTTTACTTTCAAGTGATGCCTGCATATTGTACAGAACATCTATATACCATTCTTGAGTTTTTTCTTCTTCAGTCAACTGGTCATTTAGAACTCTTATGAGGCCATAGATGTAGCACACACACACACACACACACACACACACACACACACACACACACACAGAAAAGGCAATGTAGCAAGAGTAGATGCCATGAACATCTGTGCCACTTCCTCATGCAACCTGTTTGTGCCTTTAGGACCTGCTCAAGCTTTATCGAATACATCCCATTTCCATTTGATAATGAAATGCTGCTGTGCATGTCTAAATTTATGTCTTGGTAACACATACTACCCAGTTCAAGATCTGCACCTGATCTGAGGCCATATGGTAATGTGGTGGCATGTGGCCAAGCATTCAAACTGTATTAAGAACCTGGTAGCAAACTAAAAGCTATTTGTCGAAAGAAGAGTAGTTACCCCACAGAGGATGGCATAACTTTGCTCTGAAATTCTGAAGTTCTGTGCTGTGATTCACCTGTAGAAATTTGCCAAAGCCTCCAGATAACATCCCTCTTCTTCGATACTAAGCAAGATCAACTCTTCTGGTTCTTATGGTCCCAGTGGCAGAGTCACATGAGCTGCAACGTGGTCCTGTAGCAGAACGTTCTAGGGCCCCCACTCAAAACTGGGATAACTCAAAACTGGGATATTTTCAGGTTACTTGATAAATCCTTTGGTGTAGCGTGTCCAAATGTTGCCTCCCAAATCCAAAGAGTTCTACTCAGTATTGTACCACTTTCTTTTTTTTATTTTTTAATTTTAATTTAAATTTTTTTTGAGACGAAGTCTCGCTCTGTCGCTAGGCTGGAGTGCAGTGGCGCAATCTTGGCTCACTGCAAGCTCCGCCTCCCAGGTTCATGCCATTCTCCTGCCTCAGCCTCCCGAGTAGCTGGGACTACAGGCGCCCGCCACTACGCCCGGCTAATTTTTTTGTATTTTTTTTAGTAGAGACAGGGTTTCACTCTGTTAGCCAGGATGGTCTCTATCTCCTGACCTTGTGATCCGCCCGCCTCGGCCTCACAAAGTGTTGGGATTACAGGCGTGAGCCATCGCGCCCCGCCACCACTTTCTTAATAAGGAAAGGTATCAGATGCAGCAACTCATAATGCTTCAGACAACTGGACCCCTAGAAATTTCACTGAGGTAGTAAGGCTCTGATTTTTTGTGAGGTTTATATCCCGCCGTCTGGCATACAAATGTCTTACCAATGTCATAGAGTAGTTGCTACCTTTTTGTCACTAAAAATATAATTAATGTAAGAGACCAGTATGGTGTTCTATAGAACGGTAAGGTGATAAAGGTCCCTGTGGACTAGTTGGTGACATGGGGTTAGACACTCAATATACCCCCGAGATAGTGAGACAGTCAGGTGGGAGGGGGTTCCTGGATTCCAACCAGCCTGCCCACTGAGGTGGAGCCTCAGAAAGTTCATGACGTTTGCAGCTGGGAGGAGCCTGACCCCTCCTCTTCCTATGTGGAACCTGAGATTCCAACTGCTGGGCGGGAAGTGGAAGCGCTCTAGTGGAGGGACTCTGGCCTCGCGAGAGTCCCTGTTTTCCCGCTTTTCCCTTTTCACCCAATAAAACCCTGTCTTACTCACTAATTTTCATGGCCGTGGAACAAAGAACCCCATCTTTAGCTGAACTAAGGAAAAGTCCTGCAACAGTAGGGCAGATAAGGTGTACTGCTGGCCTTGCCAGCTAAAAGACCACTGCTTCTGATGGTCTTAATGTTTAAGTATAAAGAAAAACGATCTAACCATATCAATAACAGCATAGCAGGTACCAGGAGATGTGTTAATATTTCCACTAATGAAACTAAGGGAGGAGACCACTACTACTCCTGCTGCCCTCCTTCCCCCACCTTGCCTAGTTCAAAGACAGGAGAAAAGAGAGAAAGAAACAAAAGTAAGATAAATAGCCAGACAACCTTGGCACCACCACCCGGCCCTAGGAGTTAAACAAAGTAATAATAATAACATCAACCCCTGGCCTAAACTACTTGTGTTATCTGTAAATTCCAGACACTGTATGAAAAAAGCATTGTAAAACTTTTTGTTCTGTTAGCTGATGCATGTAGCCCCCCAGTCACGTTTCCCACGCTTGCTTGATTTATCATGACCCTTTCACGTGGACCCCTTAAAGTTGTAAGCCTTTAAAAAGGCCGAGTATTTCTTTCTCGGGGAGCTCGGCTCTTAAGACGCGAGTCTGCCGACCCTCCCGGCCGAATAAAAAACCTCTTCCTTCTTTAATCCGGTGTCTGAGTTTTGTCTGCGGCTCGTCCTGCTACAAAACAACATTTGGAATAGCAGATGCAATTGGAATATTTACCTGGCCAAATTTTCTTTTTCTTTTTTTTTTTTGAGACGGAGTCTCGCTCTGTCGCCCAGGCTGGAGTGCAGTGGCGCAATCTCGGCTCACTGCAAGCTCCACCTCCCGGGTTCACGCCATTCTCCTGCCTCAGCCTCCCGAGAAGCTGGGACTACAGGCGCCCGCCACTATGCCCGGATAATTTTTTGTGTTTTTAGTAGAGACAGGGTTTCACCGTGTTAGCCAGGATGGTCTGGATCTCCTGACCTCGTGATCCGCCCGCCTCGGCCTCCCAAAGTGCTGGGATTACAGGCGTGAGCTACCGCGCCCGGCCATATCTGGCCAAATTTTCAATAACTCACTGTCATTCTCCATAATCCATTTGTCTTCTGCAGTTGAATAATGAGTTGAATAGAGATATGGTAAGAGTCACCATTCCTGCATCTTTCAAGTCCTTGATGGTCCCATCCTTTCTGCAGTCCCTCTAGGAGTACAATATTGCTTTTGGTTTATAATTGTCATAGGTAGAGGAATTTCCAGTGCCTTCCACTTGACCATTTATATCATAATAGCCTGCAATCTATCACTCATGGCAACAATATAAATATTCTGTCTGGAATTGGGAAAATAACTACAGAGTAGGTTCAGGGATCTGCTGTTCCTACAGTGAAATGGGCCAGAGGCAAAATTTCATTGATTGACCTCTCTGAGTCCCTAACTTGGCAGGTGGACAATAGTGATGCTTAGTATCTCCAGGAATTAATGTCAGTTCAGGATCTTTGTTTAGTAATTCCTGATATGCCTGCCTATTTCCCCTTTCCCAATGCACAGTCACTCTGGTAAATGGACACAGGCCCCTTTAGAGAAGGGAGGAAGAATAACAGTATAAATTTGTACTAAGCTATGAGTATTCTTTCTCAAGGGAAGCTGGCCTTCTCCTCAGTCAAAGCTGGCTCATATCTGGGAATTGGTTGGGAGGCCATGATTCTCTGTTTTGCTGATTCAGGTCAGACTTCTATCTACTAGACTTTTCTGCTTATATAGATCAAGTAAGATATTAATAAGTTGCACATTTATTTTAATTCTAGGGACATTATATAGTATCCTCATCAATGTTAAAGATCTCTGAGTGAGACTATTCTGATTACTGCTTTTATTCGTTATAGTAAACACACCTGTATTTGTAAACTTGAGCTGCCATAAGATACCACAGACTGGGTGGATTGAATAAAAATTATTTTCTCACAGTTCTGAGGCTAGAACTCCAAGATGACTTAAAATATTTTGCCTTAATATAATGTGTCCAATACAATTTTGCTAGAAAGAGCATGAGATTCAAAAGTTAGATGAATTATAATCTTGTTTTGATTCTTGTCTGCAATGGGTATATCTTTGGGCAATAAGACAATAGAAAAAATATACCATCATGACCTTATAAGGAAGACATTACTAGATTCTGATTTCCTTGGGGGCAAAGACTGTATGTCTTTGCATTTGCATTCTGTGGCAGAGTTGGTGGTGTTCTCTACATGTTTCATCTACTTCCCAATATTTCCCAGAAGCCATGACTACTTCTAGTTAATTGACTGCAAACAAAATGATGAGAGCAGCTGTGGCAGAAAGTGCTGATGGCCTCCAATCATCTCCTGGTCTCAGGTCATTCATGGTTTTCCCAAAAGTCACCAAGATATGACTATCCGGGTGGGTTGTGCAGATAAAGTACGTGCATAGACAGCATAGGGAGGTCTTGAAATAAAATTCTCCAGCATTCTGTTCTAGCTTTCCATGTTTGAAATTTGTGCGGGAATTGGAGTCCTGGGGAAGCTTGGTTATGAACTGCTTTTGTTTTCGAAAACAGTAAAAGGAGAGAACTGCACCACGACGATCATTTTCTAGACACACATATAAGGAACAGTCCAGGCCCTGCAGCAAAGCCCTCTTAGTTGAGAATGGGTAGAACCCTCGCAGAGATTGTTTCCGTAGTGTAGTGGTTATCACGTTCGCTTCACATGCGTAAAGTCCCTGGCCCATAAACCCGGCGGACTGTTTGGTCGCAAAGATTTTTCTACTCCAAAAAATATGTATGGTCACTTTGAAAAACAGGAAATGTCCGTACGGCCGAGTGGTTTCGCCTCTGTAAAACAGCTTTCCCCCTCTCCCTATCACTTCTGTGGGGCTTCCTC
Organism: Rhinopithecus roxellana; assembly: GCF_007565055.1. NCBI lineage: Eukaryota > Metazoa > Chordata > Mammalia > Primates > Cercopithecidae > Rhinopithecus > Rhinopithecus roxellana. The sequence goes on along the minus strand of NC_044552.1, from coordinate 20,440,173 downwards.
TTGGTCTAAAAGGGGTCATTGGAAGAGTGTCACAGAAAGGAGCGGGGTCACGGACAATGGTTGTTACTTACTTTCGGAACCTGGATTTCTAACAACAGCTCCGCCTTTAAGCGAAGTGGCGACTACCTGGGCGGTGACTAGCCCGCCATCCGGCAATTTATCTCTTGCTAGATAAATTTTTTCTTTTTTCTTTTTCTTTTTTTTTTTGAGACGAAGTCGCGCTCTGTCGCCCAGGCTGGAGTGCAGTGGCCGGATCTCAGCTCACTGCAAGCTCCGCCTCCCAGGTTGACTCCATTCTCCTGCCTCAGCCTCCCGAGTAGCTGGGACTACAGGCGCCCGCCACCTCGCCCGGCTAGTTTTTTGTATTTTTTAGTAGAGACGGGGTTTCACCGTGCTCACCAGGATGGTCTCGATCTCCTGACCTCGTGATCCGCCCGTCTCGGCCTCCCAAAGTGCTGGGATTACAGGCTTGAGTCACCGTGCCTGGCCCTAGATAAATATTTTCAACCAAAATCTACTTGCCGCCTGCATGGTGAGAGGGGAATGTTTCAGTGGGCGGGAGAGTGCTGGAGGATAATGCAAAGCACCTGTCCTTAAGAACTGACAAGGACCTCGGGCAGGTAACAAGAAGTCTGTTTAGCCGGAATCCCCCTTATCCTTGATGCTTCCTCTTAGCCCAGGAGGCAGGTGGCAGTGGGCTGCGATCTGAGGCTCTTCACTTAAGGACACTTACTAAATCATGGTGAGAGAGACTTTATTCAGGACCATCATGGTAGGTAATAGGGTCCACAAAGGAGTCTTGCAGTAGAGAAGAGATTGGGCTCAACTCTGAATACTGCATGGACAAGTGGGAATTTATAGCCAAGGATCAGGGTGGTGGGTGGTCAGTGGATGGAAAACTACTAAGAGGAAGCATCAGGGATAAGGGGATTCTGGCTAAACAGACTTAGCAGGATTCTTGCTGAAGACAGGCCAGGGCCATCAGACCTTACCTGGGGAACGGTGGAGGATGAGGAACCTGATCAGATATTGAGCGGGAGCAGATATCAAGGGTAGGGGATCCTTGCTAAACTGATTTATCAGGATTCTTGCTAAAACTGGTTTTACAAGGAATAGCACAGATGGGCCCAGAAGACAGTTCAGGAGCCTGACTAAAGTTTGACCAAACAAATAATCTTTGTCAACCTCCACAACTGTGTGAACCTATGCCTTAAAATAAATATCTTTCTGTATATACACACCTCCTATTGGTTCTGTTTCTCTGGAGAATCCTGATTAATACAACTGTTATTATTTTTTAAAAGTAGCTCTTCAAGAGATAGTAAATATCACCCAATGCAATTTCAACAGCAGCATTCCAATCTAAGTGGTTTAAAAGGAGTTCCGGCCGGGCGCCTTGGCTCACACCTGTAATCCCAGCATGTTGGGAGGCCCAGATGGGTGGATCACCTGAGGCCAGGAGTTCGAGACCAGCCTGACCAACATGGTGAAACCCTGTCTCTACTAAAAATACAAAAAATCAGCCGAGCGTCGTAGCGCGTGCCTGTAATCCTACCTACACAGGAACGCTGAGGCAGGAGAATCGCTTGAACCTGAGGGACAGAGGTTGCAATGAGCCGAGATCGAGCCACTACACTCTTTAGCCTAGGTGACAGAGCAAGATGCTGTCTCAAAAAGAAAAAAAAAAGAAGAGTTTTGAACCTGCAATTTTTTGAGAAGAGTGTCCAGTGAAGAAGACTATGACAAGTATCAGAGGAATAGAAAGAAAGTCAGGACAACTGATGTCACAGAAGCCAAAGGAGTGGTTTTGAAATAAACAATAGTAGAGGTAATTCAAGCAAACGGTCAGAAATGCAAACACTACATAGGAATTTGTGGCAAAAAGCTCTGGATCTACAGTTATGAATAAAACAGAGTTCCTGTTTTGGGAAGCTTTGAAGCTTTCTTGCAACCACCAAGCAAATAACTAAATAAGATAATTCAGATGATGGGGTTCAGAACATGCTACCCCAAGATATGACATCTTGACATTTGACAAAACCACAGAAGCAAGTAGTTCACTCTCATCTTTCCCTAGCCCTTCTCCCCTAAAGCAGGTCATGAAATCTTCATTCCAAAGGTGTACTTCCTATAACTGAAGGAAAGGAACATGTTTTTCTCTGAAGACACAGGGACACACAGAAGAACCTGAACAAGTAAGCCTTGCTAAGTTCCTCCAGTTTATTATCATTACATCTTACCCTCTTTGTATAATTACACTTCTGCATAACTATCTTCTTTTTGTCAACATATCATAAAACTACAAATGTTTCCCTGTTTCTTTGGGTCTTCATTTCTAGTCTCTCATATCACACAAAACTTATGTTAAATACACTTGTATGCTTTCCTCCTGTTTAATCTGTATTTTGTTATAGAGGCCTCCGCCATGAACTTGGTGAGAAAAGATGTTGTTTTTCTCCCCTGCATAGGCCATAAGGATAATATTTTAAAACCCGATAGCTTGCAGAGGATGAAGTTTAGCCGTCTTTCCTTCTGGCAGCTGTATACTAACTTTGCAGTGTGAAGGAAGAGTGGGCTTCCTTTGCTAAACGACTCTGTGGGCTTATTAAAAATGTTTTAAAGGCCAGGCACAGTGGCTCATGCCTGCAATCTCAGCACTTTGGGAGACCGAGGCAGGTGGATCACCTGAGGTCAGGAGTTCAAGACCAGCCTGGCTGGCCAGCATGATGAAACCTTGTCCCTAATTAAAACACAAAAATTAGCTGGATGTGGTGGTAGATGCCTGTAATCCCAGCTACTCAGGAGGCTGAGGCTAAAGAATCGCTTGAACCTGGGAGGTGGAGGTTGCAGTGAGATGAGATTATGACACTGTACTCCAGCCTAGGCGACAGAGCGAGACTCCATCTCAAAAAATAAAAATTAAAATTAAAATGTTGTAAGTACTTTGACCTTAAAATAAAAAGCTATAAGTGTCTATGTGTTTCCACTAGTTTTGATCCTGCTAATTTCTGGATTGTATAAATGGATAAGTATAAGAGAAAAATCCCCACAATCTTCTGACAAATAACTGTCTTCAGAAATGACTCACAAAAGGAGTAATCAGCATTACGGACCAACAAAATAAGAAAGAAAAAACTGCTTAAGATGTCTTCTTTTGTGTGATAAATGTTTTGCCTAAAAATTAGAAAACTGGGCAAATGTAAAATGTAAAATACATTTGAAAATATGTCTTCAAGGCTGGGCATGATGATTTACACCTATAATCCCAGCACTTTGGAAGTCAAGGCTGGCAGATCGTTTGAGCTCAGGAGTTTAACACCAGCCTGAGCAACATGGCGAAACCCTATCTCTACAAAAAATTAGCTGGGTGTGGTGGTGTGCCCCTGTAGTCCCAGCTACTTGGGAGGCTGAGGGGGAAAGATCACTTAAACCTGGGAGTTGGAGGTTGCAGTGAGCCGAGATCACTCCACTGCACTCCAGCCTGGGTGACAGAATAAGACTGGGGGGGGGGGGTGGGAGGGAAAAAAGAAAGAAAAAAGAAAAAGTCATCATATTTAAAAAGAATTAGTGAAAATAGAATGAGACAATATCAGACTACCTTAAATCTCTCTTTTTAAAAGGTGTTGTCAGGAAGTGACTATTTTCATGTTCTGCACGGTTTGGCTTTCTGGGCAAGGGAAATTTACACATTAGTGAATGTCTTGGTTTCCCTAGACCAATTTGCTTCTCACATTCGAAAAGTGTTATCTCATTTAAAGGATAATAAAATTTCTCTCTCCTAGAACCATGGAGACATTTTCAGGCTTATAAACATGGAGATTGCTTATCTTTCACTCTGGAGACATTTACATCCCAAGAGTATGAATCCTGAGAGTTTTCTTCTCTCTTTTTATAAGAATTTGTTTAAGGCCAGGCTAGGTGGCTCCCGCCTGTAATGCCAGCCCTTTGGGAGGGCGAGGCGGGCAGATAACCTGAGGTCAGGAGTTTGAGACCAGCCTGGCCAACATGGAGAAACCCCGTCTCTGGTAAATACACAAAAATTAGCTGGGCATGGTGGCAGACGCCTTTAATCCCAGCTACTCGGGAGGCTGAGGCAGGAGAATCGCTTGAACCCAGGAAGTGGAGGTTGCAGTGAGCTGAGATCTTTCCATTGCACTCCAACCTGGGCAACACGAGTGAAACTCCGTCTCAAAAAAATAAAAGTAGGCCAGGCGTGGTGGCTCACACCTGTAATCCCAGCACTTTGGGAGGCCGAGGCGGGAGGATCACGAGGTAAGGAGATCTCCATCTTACTAAAAACACAAAAAAATTAGCCGGGCGTGGCGGCGGGCCCTTGTAGTCCCAACTACTCGGGGAGGCTGAGGCAGGAGAATGGTGTTAACCCTGGAGGCGGAGCTTGCAGTGAGCAGAGATCGCGCCACTGCACTCCAGCCTGAGTGAGAGAGAGAGACTCCATTTCAATCAATCAATCAATCAATCAATCAATCAATCAATCAAGACTGGCAAAGACAGGACGAAAAAGAAAACTGCAGACCAATACACCTCATCTACATAGATACAACAATCCTTAACACAATATTATCAAATAGAATACAGTAATACATAAAAAGAATTATACACTATACTATGACTGTTATTGGCTGAACTGTGTTCTCCCAAAATTTATATTCTGAAGTCCTAACTCCCAGTTCCTTAGAATGTGAATATATGTGGAGGTAAGATCTTTAAAGAAGTTATTAAAGTAAAATGAGGGAATATGGGTAAGCTCTAATACAACATTACTGGTGTCTTTATAAGAAGAGATTAGGGGCCGGGCGTGGTGGCTCATGCCTGTAATCCTAGCACTTTGGGAGGTCGAGGGGGGCGGACTACCTGAGGTCAGTAGTTCGAGACCAGCCTGGCCAACACGGTGAAACCCCATCTCTACTTTAAAAAAATACAAAAATTAGCGAGCCTGACAAAATTAGCGCACGCCTGTAATCCCAGCTACTCGAGAGGCTGAGACAGGAGGCAGGAGACTGAACGGGAGGCGGAGGTTGCAGTGAGTCAAGATTGCACCACTGCACTCCAGCCTGGGCGACAAAGCGACACTCAATCTCAAAAAAAAAAATAATCATGGGAGGACACAACGAGAAGGCAGCCTTCTGCAAGTCAAGGAGAGCAGCCTCAAAAGGAGTCAAACCGGCTGACACCTTGCTCTTGGATTTCTAGGCTCAGCCTGCGAGAAAATACATTTCCATTGTTTAAGTCCACCCATCTACGGTAGCGCTAGCAAACTAAGATAACCACCAAGTAGAATGTAGGGGTGGTTCATGGCCAGGCATAATCCCAGCACTTTGGGAGGCCTGGGAGCCCAAGGCAGGAGTATAACTTGAGGTCAGGAGTTCGAGACCTGGCCCACGCTGGGAAACCCTGTCTCTACTAAAAATGCAAAAACAGAGCCGGGCATGGTGGCATGTCTCTGTAATTACAGCAACGCTGGAGGATGAGGCACGAGAATCACTTCAACCTGGGAGGCTGAGGTTGCAGTGAGCTGAAATCGTGCCATTGCACTCCAGCCTGGATGACAGAGCGAGACTCCATCTAAAAAAAAAAAAAAAAAAAGAAAAAAGAAATGCAGGAGTTGTTCAACATTTGAAAATTAGTCAGTGTAATGTACCACACTCACACCAAAGGAAGAAAATCACATTATTATGTTAATTGATCAGGAGAAAAATTCAATACCAATTCTTAATTAAAAGAAAGATTCTCAAAAATATAGGAATACATGAACTTCCTCAATTTCTTAAAGAACATCTTTATAAAAACTCTATAGCAAATGTGAAAGGAAAATATCTTGGCTGCCAAAATCACTAAGCTAAAGGGAAAAGTCAAGCTGGGGACTTTTTAGGGAAAACCTGCCTCCCATTCTATTCAAAGCCACCCTTCTGCTCACTGAGATAAATGCCTATCTGATTGCTTCCTTTGGAGAGGCTAACTGGAAACTCAAATGAATGTAACCATTTATCTTTCTTTTTTTTTTTGAGACGGAGTTTCACGCTTGTTGTATAGGCTGGAGTGCAATGGTGCGATCTCGGCTCACCACAACCTCCGCCTCCCAGGTTCAAGCGATTCTCCTGCCTCAGCCTCCCGAGTAGCTGGGATTACAGGCATGCGCTACCACGCCCGGCTAATTTTTGTATTTTCAGTAGAGACGGGGTTTCTCCATGTTGTCCAGGCTCAGGTACTCCCGACCTCAGGTAATCTGCCCGCCTCGGCCTCCCAAAGTGCTGGGATTGCAGGCGTGAGCCACTGCACCCAGTCCATTTATCTCTTATCTACCTATGACCTGGAAGCCCTCTCCCTGCTTGGAGTTGTCTCACCTTTCCAGACCGAACCAATGTTCATCTTACATATGTTGATTGATGTCTTATGTCTCCCTAAAATATATAAAACCAAACTGTACTCTGACTACCTTGGGCACATGTCATGAGGACCTCATGAGACTGTGACATGGGTGTGCATCCTGAATGTTGGCAAAATAAATTTTCTAAATTAACTGAGACCTGTCTCAGATTTTTGGGGTTCACACTAACATTGTACTTACTGTATCAACTGGACAACCATAAGAACAAAAATAAAGCTTGCTGGGCATGGTGACTCATGCCTGTAATCCTAACACTTTGGGAGGCTGAGGAGGTGGGTCACCTGAGGTCGGGAGTTTGAGACCAGCCTGACCAACATGGAGAAATCTCGTTTCTACTAAAAATACAAAAAATTAGCCGGGTGTGGTGGCACTCACCTGGAATCCCAGCTACAGTTACTCAGGAGGCAGAGGCAGGAGAATCGCTTGAACCCGGGAGGCGGAGGTTGTGCTGAGCTGAGATCACGCCATTGCACTCCAGCCTGGGCAACAAGAGCGAAACTCCATCTCAAAAGTAAATAAATAAATAAATAAATAAATAAATAAATAAATAAATAATAAATAAGTAAAAAAATCTTGACCTAAATCTCTTTTTATACAATAAAAATGCATCACATACTTAAATGTAAAATGTAATACAAGAAAAATTTTACAAAAAAAAAAGAAGAAGAAGAAGAAACCATGGGAGAAAATCTTCAGGATCTAGAGCTAGGCAGAGTTCTTAGATTTGATACCAAGAACATGAACCATAAAAAGAAAAACTTACAAATGAGGTTCCATCAAAATAAAAAACATTTTGGTCTGCTGGAGAGTCTAATAAGAAGAAGAAAAGTCATGCTACAGATAGGAGAAAATATTTGCAAACAACATATTCAGTAAAAGACTAGTATCTAGAATATACTGTATAAAGAACTCTTCAGAGCTCAACAGAAATAAAACATATGAACCAACTAGAGAATGGGGAAAACATATGAGACGCTTCTTTTTTCTTTTTTTCTTGAGATGGAGTTTCACTCTTGTTGCCCAGGCTGGAGTAGAATGGCGCTATCTCGGCTCACTGCAACCTCTGCCTCCTGGGTTCAAGCAATTCTCCTGCCTCAGCCTCCCGAGTAGCTGGGATTACAAGTACGCATCTTCATACCTGGCTAATTTTTGTATTTTTAGCAGAGAGGGGGTTTCACCATGCTGGTCAGGAACTCCTGACTGCAGGTGATCCACCCGCCTCAGCCTCCCAAAGTGCTGGGATTACAGGTGTGAGCCACTGCGCCCAGCCAAGACATCTTTTTCTTTCTTTCTTTTTTTTCTTCTTTCTTTCTTCCTTCCTTCCTTCCTTCCTTCCTTCCTTCCTTCCTTCCTTCCTTCCTTCCTTCCTTCCTTCCTTCCTTCCTTCCTTCCTCTCTCTCTCTTTCTTTCTTTTTGACAGAGTCTGGCTCTGTCACCCAGTCTGGAGTACAGTGGTGCGATCTCGGCTCACTGCAACCTGCACGTCCTGGTTTCAAGCAATTCTCTTGCCTCAGCCTCCCAAGTAGCTGGGATTACAGGTGCATGCCACCATGCCTGGCTAATTTTTGTATTTTTAGTATAGATGGGGTTTCACCATGCTAGCCAGGATGGTCTTGATCTCCTGACCTCGTGATCTGCCCACCTCAGCCTCCCAAAGCATTGGGATTACAGGCGTGAGCCTGGGTTTTTTTTTTTTTTTTTTTTTTTTTTTTGACAGAATGTCAATCTGTTGTTCAGGCTGGAGTGAAATGGCGTGATCTCTGCTCACTGCAACCTCCACCTGCCTTCTGGATTCAAGCAATTCTCCCACCTCAGCCTCTCCAGTAGCTGGATATACAGGCGTGGGATATCACACCTGGCAAATTTTTGTATTTTTAGAAGAGATGGGGTTTCACCATGTTGGTCAGGCTGGTCTTGAACTCCTGACCTCAAGTGATCCGTCCGGGGTGGCCTCCCAAAATCCTGAGATTACAGCTGTGAGCCACAGCACCCGACCAAGAAGATCTTTCTTAAGTTAAAATAAAAACACTCCCTAGGTGGAGAAGACCATGTGGATACTTAAGCAATTATTAAGAAGTCATGGGTGCTCTGGATTTTGAGGTCTGGAAGAGTGGAGGAGAGACCATGTGTGGTTTGGGGGCCATTATGGCCACAGTAAAGACTAGACTGGATCGGCCTGGTGCGGTGGCTCATGCCTGTAATCCTAGCACTTTGGGAGGCTAAGGCGGGTGGATTGCCTGAGTTCAGGAGTTCTAGAACAGCCTGGACAACACAGTGAAACTCTGTCTCTACTAAAATACAGAAAGTTAGCTGGGCGTGGTGGGAGTGGACAAGGAGTGTGATCTTTGAAGCACAGCACCCCAGGGAGACACTTAAGCCTCTGGATGACTGCAGGCAGGCCTGGCTAATATCAGGCTTCCAACAAGAGCTGGTGGAGCAGAGTGTTCTCTAACTCCCCCGGGGAAAGAGAGACTCCCTTTCCCAGTCTGCTAAGTAATGGGTGCCTTCCCATTAGCTGGACAGTAGCCTGTAGTCCCAGGTACCTGGGAGGCTGAGGCGGGAGAATTGCTTGAACCTGGGAGGCAGAAGTTGCAGTGAGCCAAGATCGTGCCACTACACTACACCCTGGGCGATAGAGCAAGACTCCGTCTTCAAAAAAAAAAAAGAAAAAAGAAAAAAAAAAAAAAAAAACAAAGAAAAAAAAAGACTAGACTGGATTATGCCAGGTTCTCAGTAAACATCAGTGTAGTCAATGGATACTATTAAAGGTAACTTTCTGAAATGTGTCCAAACACTTATGTGACATCCTGTCACTCTGCATGTGCCTAGCAGGTTCATCTAGAAGTCTAAGTAAAGCTTAGGAACGCACCTGTAGGTAGTTGGTCATTTTACTTCTTGATGTTTTTGTGTCATCATGTTGACATTATTTGTGACTTTGTATAACTTAAATATAAGAACAATAATGGCTATCTCAATATCTCTTTGGATCAATGAAGTGTGATTTAAAGTTTACCTAAAACAACATGCAAAGCATCTGGCATGAAGTGGACCCTCAAACTGTTAGCTTTTTAAGTGAGAGTGGCGAGGCAGTTGCTATATATCTTAAAGGAAATAGTTTCAATACATGACAAAAGGCATTTTGGCACAGAAATCTGGAAATATATTTAAAAATACACCCCACTGAATTTCATTCCTAGTTAAGTTGTAGAAAATTGCAAGAGTCTGTTTCTCTCAATTTAATAACTAAAGCAAGAGCATAAGTTACAAAATAGTAGATTTTATGAACCCACCAGGGAATTGGTACAAGGGAATCTAATCAAATTCCACCTAGAAAGAGGTCTTCATATGAGAAAAGAGGTTTCTAGCTGCCCTTGTTCCTGGCAGATGGACAGACAAGCAGAGGAAGAGAAACCCTTGAATACTAAATGAGGAAAAAGCCATCGAAACTCAAAAAGATGTTTAAGATTTGCCTGTGGGCCTACTTGACCCAAGCACAGATTCCAAGTAGCCAAAAAACCATTGCCAGTTGTCTCTGCTAGAGGAGAGTACCCCAAAAGAAGGTGAAGGGGCAGGCTGGAAAGTGGAGAGGAATATCCACGGAGGCATCCCCAAGTGCAAAGTCTTTTGAAGTTGGGGAGCATGACCACAAAACTAACAGAAATCAATCTAGGGCACTTTATATTTCTGCTGCCAAGCGCCAGGACTGGAGAGCTGAGAGAAACCCCTCCAAAGCTTTCTAAGTGGAGAGAGATCTTTGTTGGGGACAAGTCTCATCACCACCCGTAGGGTACTTGAAGTCTGGTGGCGAGGAAGGAATGAGAAGAGACAGGTTAAGAGTGTAAAAAGAGTGGGGTCCAGGGGCCCAATTGCAAAATGGAGGCTGCAAAAGGCACCGAGCTCTGGTCTCCATGCTATTTATTGAGTACAATCACTTAGATCTAAGAAGCAGATGTTTAGGGTGAAATAGTGAAAGGGAGGCAGTGTGTTATAGGCATAATCTATACCAATAGCAATTTAAATGAATCTCCTTTGTGCTCAAACAGCATATCTTTAACTTATCGGAGAGGAGCTAGTGGGAGCAGGCTTAATTAGGAGCCTGTATGTCTGTCTACATTCCAGTGCTTCAAAGGAGTGTCTTTCTCCTTCAACACAGTGTTTATAGGTAAGAGAGCAGGTTGTGCTCAGAGCATGGGAACATAATGGTGATAGAAAGGCTTTCCTCTTCAGAGGTCTCTTGTGGCTTTCCACAACGTATTGTCCCATATTTTTGTGGCCAGTTTATGCAGGCGCTCCACAAGCCCTTTCCCAACATGCCCCACTTTTTTTTTAAACCGCTATTGTTACTAAGGCTTGTTCATGGTGTCTGGTCTCTCTCCAGAGGCGTCTTCTGTATTTGCAGACTAAAAGTAAACAATATAAACAGATACACATTAAAGCAAAATTTGCAATAGTTGATCCTCTAATGTTTTTAATCCGTTTGAGAGGGTTTATGTTTGAAAGTCCATCAGTAGCTTCAGTGAGAATGTCAGTCCCAGGCAGGAGAGTTAAATGAGCCTGAGATGCTTTAAAAACCTGTTCTTTTAATTTGCCTGTATCTAATGTGGGCAGAAAGCCACCCAGGTACTGAAGCAAGAGATTGAAGGCACAACCTGTTCCAATATAGTAAAGAAAATAGGATAAGACAAGACAAAGTTACATTAGAAATAGAATACAGAGATAATTATATACAGATATTATCAATCATTAGTTTTCAGTATTAATCTTTGTATCATTATTATTACCAAAAAAAACCAGGTCACACAGAGTTAGGAGCTGAAGGGACATTGTGAGAAGTGACCTGAAGACAAGAGTGTGAGCCCTCTATCACGCCCAGATAAGGGCCACTTGGGGGCTCCTTGGTCTAGCGGTAGCGCCAGTGCCTGGGAAGGCATCCATTACTTAGCAGACCAGGAAAGGGAGTCTCTCTTTCCCTGGGGTAGTTAGAGAACACTCTGCTCCACCAGCTCTTGTTGGAGGCCTGACATTAGCCAGGCCTACCTGCAGTCATCTGGAGGCGTAAACGTCTCCTTGGGGTGCTGTGCTTCAAAGGTGACACTCCTTGTCCACTTTTATGTTCTGCCTGTACACCTGGTTCCTCCTTTTAAGTTCTTAGAAGACAGCAGTAGCAGAATTAGTGAAAGTATTAAAGTCTTTGATCTCTCTGATAAGTGCAAAGAAGAAATGCTGGCGTATACTGTCCTCCCTCTCTGCTTTGGCTACCACAAAGGGAAAGGCTCCCTGTTACGTGGACACGTGACTTGCTTGACCTTATCAATCATTTGAGATGACTGACACTCCTTACCCTGCCCCCTTGCCTTGTATACAATAAATAACAGTTCGTCCAGGCATTCAGGGCCACTAACGGACTCCGCGCATTGGTGGTAGGTGGTCCCCTGGGCCCAGCTGTCATTTCTTCTATCTCTTTGTCTTGTGTCTTCATTTTTCTACTATCTCTCGTCTCCACACACGAAGACAAAACCCACAGGCCCGGTAGGGGTGGACCCTACATCTGGCACCCAATGAGAATTTCTCTCTCACTGGGTTCAGGGCCACTACCGGACTCCACACACTGGTGGTAGTGGACCCCTGGGCCCAGCTATCTTTTCTTCTATCTCTTTGTCTCATGTCTATTTTTCTATGATCTCTCATCTCCGCACACGAAGAAAACACCCACAGACCCTGTAGGGCTGGATCCTACAATCTCATGTTAAATTTTTATTTCTTTTTTTCTAGATGACGTCTAACATTTTTTAAAATGATGTTTAGTAGTATTATATGGACAGGGAGTTGGGTAGAAATTAGAAGTATTTTAATCACGTTGTATTTGTAATCAATGCTCTAAGCTCATTATATGATCTTCCATCTAAATAACAGTCTGTCTAAGATCATTTATGTGATTTGTCACTTGTTGGTCTATCCGGGTCTGAGAATTTCACAATTTTGAGGAATTTTTTTTGTCAATTATTTACATATTTTGTAATTTGAACAGAGGAGTGTAAAGCAATTTCAACAGCCGCAGCAGTAGCTGTGACTGCAATAAGGCCCATAATTACTGCTATAAGGGTAAAAATAAATCTTTTTGTTTTGGTAAACACTCCTCTTAACATTTTTGTGACGATATGAATGGAAGGAGAGGCTTCCTAACATCTATTGACACAGATCTGTATCCAAACTTCTTCTCTAGCCCTCATCAGCAACACAGATGTCTTCACACCAAATGTGGAATCAATATAGGTGAAATGCGACAGCTTTGACAATTAATAGTTAGAGAATTAGGTTGAATATTAATATTTTTGATTATCAACGTAAAAGGAGGCTTGACACAACTCTGAATGGGCACCATTTGGTTGGAAGAAAACTGATACACAAATTGAAGTCTCTCACCTTCTCTATCAAGGTAATATTATGAGATTGGGCCATTATTAACTTTTATAATTTGGGACGTTTAGGGCCTATTATTGGATTAATCATTTTTGGATGAGGGCCAGCCATACTAAAATTGGTCCAAATTATGGGAAAATGAGCACGATTTTTAGTGTAAGTAGTGTCATTTCTTTGATAGTATAGAATTTGTTTTAGTTTTGTTTTGCATCTATTAATTTGACTGGCACAATTAACTGTAAATGTCCCCTTAGGGGACCAATTAATAACAATTCCATAGGAATTATTTTGCAGTACCTCAGTGTGATTAGTGATGCAAATTCTTTAAAATTAATATCTCTGGCCGGGCACGGTGGCTCAAGCCTGTAATCCCAGCACTTTGGGAGGCCAAGACGGGCGGATCACGAGGTCAGCAGATCGAGACCATCCTGGCTAACCCGGTGAAACCTCGTCTCTACTAAAAAATACAAAAAAACTAGCCGGGCGAGGTGGCGGACGCCTGTAGTCCCAGCTACTCGGGAGGCTGAGGCAGGAGAATGGCATGAACCCGAAAGACGGAGCTTGCAGTGAGCTGAGATCCAGCCACTGCACTCCAGCCTGGGCGACAGAGCGAGACTCCGTCTCAAAAAAAAATAAAAATAAAATAAAATAAATTAATATTTCTAAATCTTTTGACCATTGTTGAAGTTGTTGACACCTCTTTTTTTTGGGCTTAAACTGTTTCAATTGAACCAAATTCTGTGAATGATCCAGGCTCTAGCCAGAAAATAAATAATAGGATACTGGTCTTTGATTATGACGTGGAATTTTAACTAGCCAATGTTGTCGGTAGCCTTTTAGGCAACCGATAGCCAGCCCTATGCAAAGGAGGGGCAATTGATAACCTATGGACACATTTATTAACATTTTTTTTCTCTTTTGTGTGAGAGGGCCTATGAGTATCTGTAGGCTTAGACATCCAAACACTATCATTAACATAAACCTCAAATGGGGGTTCCAACTGAGTGATAGGCCTAATTAAAGGCGGAAATGCGACATATGCCCAATAGGTATAATTTTGGTCTGTTGTAGCCACTAGTTTGTCAGGTGAGGAGGTCACTGCTCTTATTTCAGCTTTGCATCCTAGAATTAGTAAATAACAGAAGACAAACATGAGCATAATTAGCAACATTTTTTTCCAGTCAAAAAGTGACCTGTAGAGTTACTTGGCATCTTAGTTTACTATATGTTATTAATGAGGAACCCCATTGGGGGTATGTTAATTTATTTTAGCCAAGCAGTTATGTTATTAGAGTCTGAGAAGGGGGTGTTTGTTAAAGTAACAGGGCAGAAGAAAGGCAGATTTAAGGTATGAGCTTAATAGAGTGTAGCAGGTATAGGTAGTAGGCAAAATGAGAAAATTAAAAATGAATAAATTATTTGGCTTAGTCTTCCGTTTTTTCAGCATAATGTCTGGGGCTTGTGTTGTTTGCAGAAGCCACATTGTTGAGGCTGTAATTTCTGTAGGGTCTTTTTTAGGCTGGCTCGAATTTTTTTTCCTCTTTTCATCCTTTGATGAGGACATAGTTTTTAGGCTGGTACTGGAAGTTTTAGGGGTGGTGCTTGTGCTAACAGACTTTTTACAATCTTTAAAGAGCAGGTTAGTGTTTTAAGAAAAACTTGTGGGCCAGGCGCAGTGGCTCATGCCTGTAATCCCAGCACTTTGGGAGGCCGAGGTGGGCGGATCACGAGGTCAGGAAATTGAGACCTTCCTGGCTAATATGGTGAAACCCCATCTCTACTAAATATACAAAAAAAATTAGCCGGGCATGGTGGCAGGCAGCTGTAGTCCCTGCTACTCGGGAGACTGAGGCAGGAGAATGGTGTGAACCCGGGAGGCGGAGCTCACGGTGAGCCAAGACGGCGCCACTGCACTCCAGCCTGGGCAAGGAAGCGTGACTCCGTCTCAAAAAAAAAAAAAAAAAAAGAAAGACTTGTGTTTTATTTTAATAGAAAAACTGGATGATACCTTTTTAACTTTAGCAAATGTGTTTACACACAGAATTTTTTACAATTAACAGTTTAAAACTTGCTTAGACCTTTATTTTTGTTTTTATTTTTTTATTATTTTTATATTTTATATTTATATTTTTATTTTTATTATTTTTTTTTTAGATGGAATCTTGCTCTGTCACCCAGGTTGGAGGTGCAGTGGCGCGATCTTGGCTCACTGCAAGCTGCGCCTCCCGGGTTCATGCCATTCCCCTGCCTCAGCCTCCCACTGGCTAATTTTTTTTTTATTTTTAGTAGGGATGGGGTTTCACCATGTTAGCCAGAATGGTCTCGATCTCCTGACCTCGTGATCTGCCCGCCTCGGCCTCCCAAAGTGTTGGGATTACAGGCATGAGCCACTGCGTACGGCCTGATTAGACCTATGAAACAAAAATTATACAACCTTTTTTGTATAAATTTTTTAACATTTTTCACGATTTTCACAGACAACTTTTAACATCTTAAATTTTGTGTTTTATAACTTTTTTTTTTTTTTTTTTTTTTACTAAAGGTACATTTTTATAACTTCCTTATTTATTTATTTATTTATTTTTGAGACGGAGTCTCACTCTGTCACCCAGTCTGGAGTGCAGTGGCACGATACTGGCTCACTGCAACCTCTGCCTCCTGGGTTCACACCATTCTCCTGCCTCAGCCTCCTGAGTTGCTGGGACTACAGGCGCCCACCACCGTGCCTGGCTAATTTTTTGTATTTTTGGTAGAGATGGGGTTTCACCATGTTAGCCGGGATGGTCTCAATTTTCTGACCTCACGATCTGCCCGCCTCAGCTTCCCAAAGTGCTGTGATTACAGGCATGAGCCACCGCACCCAGCCAATTATTTTTTTCTTTTCTCTACTTAATTTTTTTAATAGTCTTTTTTTTTTGCATCTTGTTTTGATCTTTGTCTCTTTTAGTCTTTTTTCTTTACTTTTTTCTTTTTTTTAATGGGTAATAATTAGATGAGTGTTGGTAACAATGGCTATATGTACATATTTTAGTTTCCAAAATTTAGGGATGTGTTTAACATCTGTTTGCCACAATGGATTAGGTTCTAATCCTCTAGGGTTAACACCTGTTGAAGGAGGGGATGTGCCTGTGAGCTGGTACTCTGGGCATTGTAGGATAATTTGCTTAGCCAGCCTCTGTGTAAGTTGAAATTATTTAGATACGTTTTTCAGTTTTGGTGGAAAAATTGATGTGATTGGGTGACTTGGTCAAGCAGTGATGTCATAACCTGAAAGTCTGCTTGATTATTGCCCTAAGCCAATGGGCCAGGCAGAGAGCTGTGGGCTCGAATGTGTGTAATGAAAATAGGATGTATACCTTGGTCTAGCAATTGCTGAAGTTGAAGAAAAAGAGCACACACAGTGGGCTCCAGAGTGAACTTAAGGCTGTAAAAGTTCTTTAATAAATAAACAGAATAACCTTAGCTTTTTGAATGTTAGTAAGTTCAGATCTAGTGATTGGATTATGTGGTCTCCACCAGACTGTCCCTTTTTTGTGTTTACTAGACCCAACAGTAAAAACAGTCATGGCTCCTTCCAAGGGAGCATCACAAGTAATTTTTGGAAGAACCCATGCAGTTAATTTTAAGAACTGGAAAATTTTATTTTTAGGATAATGATTATCAATATGTCCAACAAATTCTGTTAAATTAACTTGCCATGTAACTGAGTTAATAAATGCCTGTTTAACCTGATTTTTATTTAATAGAACTATAATCTTATTGGGCTCAGTGCCACAAAGTTTAACAATGTGTATACAAGCTTCTCCAATTAGAATTACCATTTGATCTAAATATACTCTAAGTGTTTTTATAATATTATGTGGCAAAAAAGACCATTTAACTAAATCATTATTTTGAAAAATAACCCCCATTGGGGAATGTGAAGTAGGGAACACAATGAATTGTAAAGGCAAGTCTGAGTCAATCCTACTGACCTGGGCTTGTTGAACTTTTTTCTTCAATTACTTTTAACTCTTTCATGGCCTCGGGTGTTAGTTCTCTTTTACTGTGTACGTTGGAATCTCCCCTGAATATTGAGAAGAGATTAGACATAGCATAAGTAGGAATTCCTAACGTGGGCCGAATACAATTAATATCTCCTAACAATTTTTGAAAATCATTTAAGGTTTTTAAATAATCTTTTTAAATTTGAACCTTTTGAGGCTTAATGATTCTATCCTTTACTTGCATCCCCAAATACTGAAAAGGAGTGGTTGTTTGAATTTTGTCAGGTGCTATAAGCAATTCAGTGTTTGTAATTGCCTTTTGTAAAGATGAATAACATTGAATAAGTTGGTTTGTATTTTTTTTGCTGCACACATCTGGAAATTGATCTCTCAATTCCAGAACTGGATAGTTCTGCCTACAAAAGTCTGACAAATTGTGGGACTATTTAACATACCCTGGAGTAGAACCTTCTAATGATATCTGGCTGCAGGTTCTTTGTTATTAATGGCAGGGATGGTAAAGGCAAATTTTTCGAAATCTGCCTCTGCTAAAGGAATTGTAAAAAAGCAGTCTTTTAAATCTGTAATAATGAGCAGTGAGTCTTTAGGGAGCATAGTGGGGGATGGGAGCCCATAGTGGGGGATGTAAGGCTCTCATCAGTTGAATTACAGCATTGACCACTCAAAAGTCGGTCAGCATGTGCCATCTACCAGACTTTTTCTTAATTACAAATACTGGGGAATTCTAAGGAGAGAAAGTGGGTGAAATACATCCTTTTTCTAGTAGTTCTTTAACTATTTCATAAAGCACCCCCAATTTTTCCTTAAGAAGAGGTCACTGTTCGACCCAGACAGGGTGCTGGGTCATCCATTTTAAGGGAAATTGCTCCTTCACTGTAATGAGCTACAGGGCGAACCTGAATTGCCCCCTCTCCATAATGAACTGTGGGTCAGGCAATAATGGGCATGGTGAGCCGAGTCTCGGTAAGCCGAGTCTCGGGCTCCCTCTCCCAGTACTCACTCAGCTGAGGAGAAGGTGGCCATTCCAGACATTCCTCTAGAGGAACCGTGGGCTGAATGAATTGCTGAATAGGTTTAGGAAGACTGTGGGGATTGGCATAAATTACTTCTGGACACTCCTTTTGGCTAGTACTTGGTAGAGGCGTTTCAGAATCCTGATAATCAAACTCCTCTCTCTCTTCCTCTGACTCAGCCTCATCATTTTTCTGAAAAGGCTCCAGTGCTGCAAGCAGCAATGACAAAACTGACCAAACAGGCAAAGGGATTTCCTTTCCTTCTCTATGTGCGTTTTAAAAGTCCTTTCCAACTCTTTCCCAATCTTTTAATTTCAAAGTTCCCTGTTCAGGGAACCAAGGGCAAAATTGTTCCACAACATGAAATAAATTCATAAGATTTTTTGTACCAACTTTTACCGCACCATGCTTCAAGAGCCCCCTTAGCAAGCTCATATACGTGGTGTACTTACTTTCAGTTTTCCCCATTGTGTCCCTGGCTTTCTCCAAGTGCCCTGCTTACCTGCAGAGCTTAAAAACTTTTTTGTCTTCGGGAGTCCGTTGTCCATCAGCCCTCCGTTTCACGTGCTCAAGCATTCCTTCACCAGACGCTTTCGAGCCCCATGTTGGGCACCAGAATGTTGGGGACCTGCCTCAATACCACCCGTAGGGTACCTAAAGTCTGGTGGCGACAAAGGAATGAGAAGAGACAGGTAAAGAGTGGGGGCCAGGGGACCAATTGCAAAATGGAGGCCGCAAAAGGCACCAGGCTCTGGGCGCCACACTTATTTATTGAGTACAATCACTTAGATCTAAAAAGCAGACATTTAGGGTGAAATGGTGAAAGGGAGGCAGTGTGTTATAGGAGTAACCTATAGCAATAGTGGTTTAAATGAATCTCCTTTGTGCTCAAACAGCATTATCTTTAACTTATCAGAGAGTAGCTAGTGGGAGCAGGCTTAACTAGGAGCCTACACATCTGTCTACATTCCAGTGCTTCAAAGGAGTGTCTTTCTCCTTCAACACAGTGTTTATAGATAAGAGAGCAGGTTGCGCTCAGAGCATGGGAACTTAATGGTGATAGGAAGGCTTTCCTCTTCAGAGGCCTCTTGTGACTTTCCACAACTTATTGTCCCATATTTTTATTGCCAGTTTATGCAGGTACCCCATAAGTTTTTCCCAGCAGACCTTCAAGAGATTGTCCAGCAACCCAAACAGCTGACACTCTGGTGGGTAAGCAGAGCTCGATCTCTCAGGGTTTAGAAAGCTGGAGGAGGGTCAGTAAAGCACAAAGAAAAGAGAAGGTACTACTGAGAAGTACTGTAGTAAAAAAATAATAATTTTGGTTTTACCACTCACTTTCCATCAAATTTCTACTAGTCAACAAAGCAAATAAAGACAACTACTATTTCACATGGTAGATGCAGAAACAAAGTTAATGAAGTGTGCTAAAGATAAGAAACATGATCTTGTGACTGTCTTTCTGTTTTTGTTTTTGTTTGTTTGTTTGAGATGGAGTCTTGCTCTGTTGCCCAGGCTGGAATGCAGTGGTGCCATCTCAGTTCACTGCAACCTTGGCTTCTCAGGTTCACACTGTTCTCCTGCCTCAGCCTCCTGAGTACCTGGGACTATGGGTGCGCGCCACCACGCTTGGCTAATTTTTTTTTGTATTTTAGTAGAGACAGGGTTTCACCATGTTGGCCAAGATGATCTCAATCTCCTGACCTCGTGATCAGCCTGCCGCAGACTCCCCAAGTGCTGGGATTACAGGCGTGAGCCACTGCGCCCAGTCAATCTTGTGCCTATCCTTAAATTAAAAACAACATTTACAAGTTACATAACAAAAATAAGTAAATAGTTGACCTGGCTCATCGAAAGACATAGCTCTCCTGTCTCAAAAACAAAACAAAAAAGGGGAAAAAATATCCTTCAAGTCTGAGATACATATGTGTATATAGACAGAGAGAGAGAGAGGGAGAGTAAATGAGTCAATAACTTCAGATGAATCAAAGGAGTAGAAAAGTAGAAAAGAAATGGGAGAGTTATAGGGTCCACAAGACAGTAGGCACGGGGTGACTCAGGGGCTCTACTGGCCCCTCTCTGGGTTTACCACTGTGGGCGAGTGGATCAGGCCCTGGCCTGAGGAGAACCCTTGCAAGGTCAGATATTTACCACCTCCTCCCTATCCTTGGAAACAAGTGCTTATTGTAGCCCAAAGAAACCCACGCTTAGACAGAAAATTCCTTAGCAAGGCACCTTTACTTCTGTAGAAGGGTGCTGCTTGTGCCTGTTATAATCACAAGAGCACACTGAACAAGGGAGGGAAGGAGTTTGTAATGCTAATGCAGCTTCTGTTTCTGTGTCCTTCCCCTATTGGCTGGGGTTGGACTGCACAATCAAAGCTGATCCTGATTGGCTAAAATTTAAACTTTTCCAAATAGGGTAAACCCGCAATTTGTGAAAAGAAGAGATCGGGGGTGGGGGGGATGGGGGGGTGGGGGGGATGGGGGGGGGGGGGGGGGGCGGGGGGTGGCAGTGAGTAGGACTGATTTACAACTTTTACAACTTATGACCAGAAAGTTGAGTCTTTGAAGAGGAACTTGTTTGTCCCAACCATTTCCCCTCTTCTGTTTTACAGTTCTTCCTCTTCAAATTTCTTCAGCAGGATTTTTTTTTTTTTTTTTTTTTTTTTGTTCTTCTTGATTATCTAGGAGCAAGAGCTTATCTGAATACAGAGAGGGAGAGGTGGGGGAGGTTTTTGTGAGAGCTGCTTCTATGAGCCTTTGGGTTGACCCATGAATACAAGGTATGATACAGCAGTCCACAAGGATGAGTACATGTGTAACAATTGCGAGGAAGGTAAAGATTGAGGTCATGAGTCCCTTCCATTTTCCAAACCACCTTTCCATCAGGCCCATAAAGGGGTCATCTATTCCAGAGTTTTCTGCTAATTCACTTGCTAGGGTGGTAAGGCCTTGTAAGGTTTTTGTGATTGTCCCGTCGGGGGCTGTATTATTAGGAATAAAAGTACAACACTGGACCCCGATCATGACACAGACTCTGCCCTTTTCAGCTAACATCATGTCAAGGGCTATCCTGGTTTCCCAGGCCATCTGGCTGGTAGGGCC
This sequence comes from Rhinopithecus roxellana, assembly GCF_007565055.1. NCBI lineage: Eukaryota > Metazoa > Chordata > Mammalia > Primates > Cercopithecidae > Rhinopithecus > Rhinopithecus roxellana. The sequence continues at coordinate 20,419,220 of NC_044552.1, read as the reverse complement.
TAACTGTTCAGCTATTCCTTTTGTGGCATCTCTGGTATAATTGACAAATTGCTGTTGATTGTAGTATATATAATTTATCCAGTATACATTTTTGTTAATAGTGGACCACCAGAATAAGATAGACTCAAACCCGGTGGCTATTTGGTTTTAAGCTTTGAATTCATTTGGTACCCCCGTGGGACCCCGATACTGTCTATGTAACGTGCAGGTCAAAGAAGAAAAAGGGGCTTCTCTTTTTCTTCGGGTTACTTGCTTCCTGTCTGGTTGATGAAATGCCAAGGTGAAAGGGATGGCTAATTGGATCAGAGCACAAGTGCTGCTCCAGTTGCTTGGCAGTGTAGCCAATGTTGGTCCCCCACAATACTGCTCGGGGATAAACTAGGTCCCACACATCTGCTCAGGGATAGACTGGGGCTGACTGAGTGGTTAGTTCTTGAAAAAGTTTAGGCCCACTGCATCCCGTCAGGTTTCCAGGAATGTCAAATGTTTCCCTTGCCGTGAGAGACACAAGGTAAAATTGGCATTGAGAGCTGGAGATTGAAGGGCCCTTGGTGGCTGTTCCATAGGGCTCTTTACCTTTGGGAAAAGTAGTGAAAGATGGTGCATGACTTGTTTCCCCAGGCTGTGGGGTGCTGGAAGAGACCTACCATACAATCCATTCCTGGTTGGTTGGCCCATCCGAGTGGGAAGGGAACAATTTGGGTTTCATGGCCTGCCTGTTACACAAGCGTAACAATCACTTTTATTTAGAATGCAAATGGAATATTTAATCCATTCCAGCCAGGCATTTATATCTTGATACCTGGTTTCTATGGCTAGGGTTTGCTTCAAGTCCTTGATGTCTACTATAGCTACTTTGGTTTTGTCATTAGGCATGAAGCAAGAAATGGTTCGATTGTGTGGGAGGGGTAATGGTGGAAGATGGAGAAGGAGGAGCAAAGCACATTTCAAAGAAGCCTATAGGGTCCTTTCCAATGACATCTGCTCCTAGGCCATAAAAGCGCTCTAAAGTGGGTGTAGGGTTGGTGGAAGTAGGGATCTTAATAGAGATAAGTACTGGGTTGCAATGGTGAGATTGGCAATTAGAGGGGGTGGTTCTTTTGGTGAAGTGGAGGTAGGGTTTTAGGGTGATGCAACCCTCTGAGGAGGTCCAGCCCTGACACTTGGTAGTCCATATAACATCTCCCCAAGTATAGCAAAACCACTAATGCCAGGTTCATGCCCGTTCATGCAAGCGCCAGTTTTGTAGGCAGTACAGTCTATCCTGGAGGGACAAAGGTACTTTTCTGAAGAGGCTAGCTGTCTTTTACTTTGGAGATCCCTGCCAGGCATGACAAGACAGGCATCAAATGTAATCGTTTCGGGGAAGGGTAATTGGGTTATATTGATGGTAAGACGTCCTTGGGTAGCTAAAGGAAGAAGAAAAAGACAGATTAAACTCTTTTGAATGTTAGTTAGGGGGCTGTCGACCGACAGTCCATGACTTTGCAAGGGGTGGGGTCTTTTTTACTTGAGTGTGGTGGGTCCATCCTTTTTCGGCCATTCAGATTGCTGTTTCAGTCATTAGGAGTACTAGATAAGGTCCCTCCCAGGTTGGTTCGAGCTTTCCCTCTTTCCAACTTTTGATAAGGTTGGTGTTGGTGAACTGGGAATTCGAGGGGTGGAGTTTATGCTAGGAGGCCTTGAGTCCTGAGGGAGGAAAGGGTGGAAGACAGACCAAATATATAGTTTTTGAGAAACTGATCTTTTGTTTCAAATGTAGTCGGTAGTGGAATTTAGATAAGGCAGCCCATAGACCATTTCATAAGGGGACAGGCCAACATCTTTTCGAGGGGCAGTTCAGATTCTTAGTAAGGCAATGGAAAGGCATTTTGTCCATGGTAACTGGGTTTCGAAGATTAATTTGGTTAGGTGATTTTTTAGAGTTTGATTCTTTCTTTCAACCCTCCCTGATGAGGGCGGGTGCCAGGGAGTATGATATTCCCATTTTATTCCTAGTGCTTGGGTTAGTCCCTTAATGATGTGTGCAGTGAAGTGGGTCCCATTGTCCAAATCAGTGTTCTTTATTAGTCCAAACCTGGGTATGATATGTTCCAACAGGGCTTTGACTGCATTACTGGTTGTTGTGCTTGGGAACAGTGGGTGAGATAGTCAACTATTACTAGTAAATACTTAAGATAGCCTATTGGGAGCATTTCCGTGTAGTCAGCTTGGATGCTTTGGAACGGCCTCATTCCTGGGTTTCTTCCCCCAGGAGGTTGCCTCTTTAGGGTTTGCTTATTAGTTTTTCTGCACCATCCGCCACTTGCAACTGTTCACCACTTGCCTAGTGAGGGTATATGTCCCTACACATCCATAGACTCTAAGGACTGCATTGCACACAGCTTGAGGATCCCATTGAGTTCCTTGGTGAAGCTGTGACAATACTTCCCTCGTGAGGGGTTTAGACAGCATTTCCCTTCCATCTTTTCATACCCACTTCCCCTTTGGGCTTTCCTTAGCTCCTATTTTCTTAAGTTTTTCTTGGTCTGTGGGGGAGAAGATGGAGATCACAACTGGAGGGGGAAGACAAGGGGTTAGATGGAAAATGTGTGCCTCTTGGGAAGAGGCAGCTTGCTTAGCTACTTAATCTGCAAGGTTATTTCCCCAGCTTTCAAAAGATGGGTTATTTTGGTGTCCTGGGACATGGACAACTGCAATCTCTTCCAGCAGCTGAAGATTTTCTAGTACTTGCATAATTAATTCCTTGTGGACCAAACCTTGGCCCTTGCTATTGATGAGGCCTCGTTCAGTCCAGATCTTTTCTAAAGGTATGGACTACTCCTAAGGAATACTTGGAGTACATGTAAATAGTTCCTTCCTGATTCTGCAGGGATTTTAAGGCTTGGTTTAATGCAAAGAGTTCACACGTTTGGGCAGACCACTTATTTGGCAGTCTTTCTGACTCTACCACTGTGAAGGTTTCCCTATCAACTATGGAGTACCCGTTGTGCCTTTTTCCTTCAATGACCCGGGAGGTCTATAAAGAGGTGACACCCTGTTTGGAAGGGGGTTTTGCACCTGGATGTGGTCTGACTGTAGTTTGAAAACTGATTAGATCTAAGCAGTTATGCTCATGTTCCTCCTGGTTTGGATTTCCTGTTAGGAAAGCAGTGGGATTGAGTGAATTGTCAGTGGTTAGTGTTAGATTATCTCCCTCTAATAAGATAGCTTCATATTTCAAAATCCTTGAAACAGTGAGCCATCTCCCTGACTTCTGATTAAGAATGGTTCTGACTTGATGAGGGGCACTTACGATGAGGTTTCTCCCAAAGGTTGTTTTCCTGCTTTCTTCTGTTAGCAAGGCAGTTGCTGCTATGAATTAGACACATTCGGGCCATCCCCGGGTTACTAGGTCAAGGATTTTTGACAGAAAGACTGCGGGCTGCCGGTGGCCTCCGTGTTTTTGGGTGAGTACCCCTAAGGCCACTCCTTTGCTTACATTAACGAAAAGGTGGAATGGCTGTTCTAAAGAGGGCAAGGTTAGAACAGGGGCAGTTACAAGTAGGTGTTTTAATTCTTTTACTTGTTGGATCTCTGATGGGGTCCAAAGGAGGGGGTCTGGTCCTTCTTGAGTGAGTTTTTGATATAGGGGCTTTGTTTTTAAGGCGTAAGAGTCAATCCACAGATGACATCCAACCAATCCTAAGAATTTCCTAAGTTCCTGCTTTGTTTCAGGTAAAGGCAAAGATACGATACCTTCAATTCATTCGGGTCCTATCTTTCGTTCACCTTTACTGATTAGGTGTCCTAGATATTTTGCCTCAGGTTCTATGAATTGGAGTTTGTTCTTTGAGACCCATAATCCTTGTCCCCTTAGGAAATTTAGGAAGTTAACTGAAATTGCTGTTACTTTATCCTTGTTATCTCCTGAAATGAGCAGGACATCTACGTATTTGAGTAGGCATATGGATGAAGGCAGGGAGAAGTTTTCTAGGACTTGCTCTAAAATTTGACCAAATAGATTTGGGGACTCTGTAAACCCTTGGGGCAAGACTGTCCATCGGTACTGCTGTTTTCGACCAGAGTGAGGGTCCTCCCACTCAGAGGCAAATATGTCCCAGCTGTCCTCTGCTAAAGGGCAAGCCCAAAAGGCATCTTTTAAATCTATCACCGTGAACCATTGGTGGTTGTGCGGGATTCTACTGAAAATGGTGTAAGGATTGGGAACAACAGGGTGGGTGGTCTGAACTATTTGGTAAATAGCCCAGAGGTCTTGCACTAGCTGGTATGACCCGTCTCACTTCCTTACAGGCAATATTGGAATGTTATAAGGGGGCATACAGGGTTCAAGGAGCCCATAGTGGACAAGGCTTTCAATTACAGGTTTTAAACCTATTCTGGCTTCCAAGGGAGTAGGGTATCATTTTCTTTTCACTACTTCCCCAGGAGTTTTTAATTTGACATGAATTGGAGGAACCCATAGCTTTCCTCGATTCCCTTCCTTCGACCATATGTTGGGATGGATGCGGCTTTCTTCTGAAGTGGTGAGTAGGTTTAAGGAAGTAAGAAGTTTTCCTTGATTAACATATAGGCCTATGCCTAACCTTAACATTAAGTCCCTTCCTAATAAATTAGTTCCTGCTTCAGGAATTAACAAGAACTTAGTAGCAACCAACTTATTCTTATATTTGACTTTGGTTTCCTCTAGAAGTTTTGCTCTGAATCCTTCCCCTTTAACTTCTGAGACAGTAAGGTATTCTGCTGAACAGGATAAACCTGATGGGAGAAAACATAGGCAGGAGCCAGCTGCTCCCTAATTGACTAGAAAACTGACTATTTCCAATTTGGGTCCCACTGTTAAATTTATCAAGGGCTCTTGGTGGGACTCAAGATGGAAGATGTAGAACCCCTGAGCCCACTGTTCTTCAAATGTCATGAGTAAAAGGACTTTCTTTTCCCTCTCCCATTCAGGACATTCCCTCTTAAAATGTCCTGGCTTTCCACACCTGAAACATCTGTTTTTCCTTCTCTGCCTCCCGGTTCCCTGATTCTCAAGTTTCATCCCTTTGCTTCCTTTATAGGGTCTGGCAGCCTGGTACTCAGAAGGTTTACAAGTTCTATTTTCCTGGGATGCCTGTTGAAAAGTTCCCTGTTGTAGGGTGAACAGTATAATTTTTGCCTTTTGCTTCTGCCTTTCCTCACCCCTCTGTACATATACCTTTTGGATCTCTCTTAAAAGTTCCTCTATGGGACGGTCTTTCCAATTTTCTGTCTTTTGTCATTTCTTTATAGTGTCCGGCCAACTATTGGTGACAAAGTGGAGCTTTAACATCCTTTGTCCTAGTGGGTCCTCTATGTCCAAACCTGCGTGTTTTCTTATCTGTTCCTTAAATCTGTTTAAGAATTCCATGGGCCCTTCATCTTTCTCTTGCTGTACATTAAATGGTCGGGAAATATTTTGGGTTCGAAGAACTGATTCCTGAATCCCTTAATTATCATATCCCTGACATCTCTCATGTTTTCCCTGTGAGCTGCATTGTTGTTATCCCATTGAGGGTTCTGGGCCAGGAATTTATGCTCTGCTGCAAGGACATTCTGACCAGGGGGTGCTTGCACTCCCAGACTATCATAGCGGCCTTGCAGATCATGGTTCTTTCCTCTTCTGAGAAGAGAATACCTAGAATAGACATTAATTCAGCCCAGGTATACAGTTGTGGCCCCAGAAATTGGTAAATTTGATCTGAGACTCCAAAAGGGTCATCTAACAGTGGTTTGAATTCCCTTTTTAGATTTCTAACCTCTGAACCAGATAAGGGGGCATTTTCGAAGCCAATATCCACTCCTCCTAGTGGTACTTCCCTTAAGGGAAAAAAGGTTGGAACAGACTTCTTTGAAGAAGAGAGAAAAGGAAAGTTTTGAATATCCCTTTGGTATTGTTCTATTTCCCGTCAGAGCTTTCCTAAGGGAGGGGCATGTTCAAGTGGCTGTCCAGCATGGGTGTGGGGTGTCAAGGCCCATGGGGCAGGGTTATATGGGGTAGGGACCGAGTTTTCAGCTTGGGGCAGAGGGGTAGGTGGGGGAAGGGCTGATGTTTAGTTTTGGGGGGAGGGGTAGGTGGGGCAAGGTGGCCCAGAGGATCCCATGTATCTTTGGATATAGAATATGACTTAGCTAGGTTGTCTTTGGGGGGTTTTGAGTTTGGCTTTGCTTTTTCGTCCTTTAGAGGGTAGAGAAGGACAGGTCCTGTCTCCAACATAGAGCATAATCTATCTCCTCTTGAGAAACTGGGCTCTTATCATTGACATACTGGATCAGGAGTTGGCATGTCCAGTCCTCCTCCGACCCAAACTTTGGCCAAAAGACTGAAAGTCTGAGGATGGGTTCCTTAGTCCAAATAAAACAGCAATACTTTATCATTTGCTGTCTTTTCTCGGGTCTGGTCCTTTCATTATCCTTCCAGTATTTTAACATAATGCCTAGGGGACTGTCAGGGGAATTTTATTGTCTGCTTGGCCTTTTAGAGTCTCTGTCTTACTTGGGGTATTTCCCATCCTGGAGGTTGGTGAGGCTTAATCCATAATATTAGAGTAGAGATCTCTTGCACTCCAGTGTCTTAGAGGCTCAACCTCCCCGTTTCCCACTGGAGGTTTCTCTCCTCAGCACTCACTTCGTCCTTATTGGCTGCTTCCCTTGTGGGAATTTTAGGCCCCTCTTGGCAGGTAGGTAGAATCCCCTGATTGGAAAACCGCTCTAATCTGTATGAGGTGACCACGGAACCAAATCTGGACTCCGCACTCGCCTCGCGCGCAGTGGTGCGTCTCACTCACACGCTTTCAACGTCCAGAGACCCCGACCACCAAGGAATACTTTGCCGCCCCAATAGCGACTTTGCTTACCTTGGTCTGTGCACAGTGTTTCCTGTGGTTGCCATGGAATCCTTTTTATTTTATTTTATTTATTTATTTATTTTTTGAGACGGAGTCTCGCTCTGTCGCCTAGATTGGAGTGCAGTGGCATGATCTCGGCTCACTGCAACCTCTACCTCCCGGGTTCAAGTGATTTTCCTGCCTCAGCCTCCCAAGTAGCTGGGACTACGGTCGCGCACCACCACGCCTGGCTAATTTTTGTATTTTCAGTAAAGATAGGGTTTCACCATATTGGTCAGACTGGTCTCACAGAATTCTTAAGGATCCTCCCACTGCCCGAGTTGCTAAGAGTCTGGATTTATTCGTCACTTCGGGCGGGACTCGATCCTCCGCTCCTGGGGCCACCACAACGAGTCAGTGGGACACGTCTTCCCATGAAAGATAATCGCTAACCCCTCTTGAAGGAGAATGGGATCCCGGACGAGTCCCTAAGATCTGCTGGAAACAAGTGCTCGGTGTAGCCAAAAGAAATCCGCACTTAGACGGAAGATTCCTCAGCAAGGCACCTTTACTTCTACAGAAGGGTGCTCCTTGCCTGTTACAATTGCAAGAGCACACCAAACAAAGGAGGGAAGGAGTTTTTAATCTAACGCAGTTCCCGTTTCTGTGTCCTTCCGCTGTTGGCTGGGGTTGGACCACACAATCTAAGCTGATCCCAACTGGCTAAGACTTAAACTTTTGCAAATAGGGTAAAAGCTGGATTTGCGAAAAAAAAGAAGGTGTGTGTGTGTGGGGGGGGGGTAGAGAGGGGGTAGGACTGATGTACAACTTTTACAATTTATGACCAGAAAGTTGAGTCATTGAAAAGGAACTTAGTCGTGCCAACACGCTGAGTTGCCTGACCCAGTCCTGGGCTCAGTTCCTCCCAGATACCGGCGTTTATCATTGGTGTAGATAATGGTGACTTCCCTTGTCTTAGAATTGGGGGCCTTGGTCTTCCCGGGACGTAAGGAGTCAGAGACTCTTGAAAAGAGCCGTCCCGCTGGTCCTTTCATTTATGCCGATCCCAGCCCGGCACTCACCAAGTGCCCGGCGCCCGGGAATGCAGGGCCAAGTCTGATTTTATGGTTTGTGGAGCTTCAAGCTTAGGACGCATAGCTGTGAATTTCGGGTCCTGGTGACTGCGGAACCATAGCGAGGCCAGGAGGCGAGAGTGCACTTTCCTAGGTTCCGAGGCCGAAGAGCCCACCTGGCTGGAATGGTCTCTCAAGGAGCAGAGAGGAATCAGCACCCTCCGAGTCCTCCGAACCTGCGGCGGCTCAGCGGTCGGTTCCGTGAGGAACTGGCAGCGATCGCAAGCTTGGAGTTGCTTTTTGGTTTGTTCTGAGTCCTTCACCTGGTGAGGGGAAGGAAGCCCTGCTTGGGGTCGTTGAATCTGAGTTTTCTCCAGTCAAAATCAGTGGTTTGAGATTGTTTTCCCTGAAAAAGCATAGTTTACCTGTGCCTACAGGGAGGAGTTCTCTTTTTCTTAAAAAAATATATTTTATTAATGAAAGGGAAAGTAACATTTCTGTTACAAAGAAAAACATCAGAGGACATGGATCGGATATGATTTAAATAAACATAAGAAGAAGTCCTCACAGCAAGATGGCCGGTTAGCTCAGTTGGTTAGAGCGTGGTGCTAATAACGCCAAGGTCGCGGGTTCGACCCCCGTACGGGCCACTTCGTTGTTCTTTTTTTTTCCCCTCCCTTCCTTTTTCGTTTTTACTTTAAACTGACCACACCTCGCTTGTAAAGTTGGCTTTTACATCAAACTCCGGAGCCTCGCCTCTCCGTTTATAAATGTAGTTGCACTAGCTAGACAGGAATTTTTTTCTTTACTTCACCATTTTTTTTTCTTCTTCTTTTTTTTTAAATCGACCCCACCTAGCTTACTCCGGAGTTCTGCCTATCCATTTGTAAATGTGGTTGCAATAGCTAGACAAGCATTAGATTTGTACGTTTTCTGCTCTTTTGAAGAAACAATATACCAGTTAGGATGAAGAGGTTTTTGTTTGTTTGTTTTGTTTGTTTTTGAGATAGATTCTTGCTCTGACGCCCAGACTGGAGTGCAGTGGCATGATCTTGGCTCACTGCAACCTCCACCTCCCAGGTTCAAGCAATTCTCCTGCCTCAGCCTCCCAAGTACCTGGGATTACAGGAGTGTGCCACCACGCCTGGTTAATTTTTGTATTTTTAGTAGAGACGGGATTTCGTCGTGTTGACCAGGCTGGTCTTGAACTCCTGACCTCAGGTGATCCTCCTGCCTTGGCCTCCCAAAGTACTGAGATTACAGGCGTGAGCCACCGCGCCAGGGCAGGATGGAGAGTTTTTAAAGGAAATTCAGTGAGGTGCGTGGGTGATTTTAGGAATGGGAAAAATAAGAATTCGATAATATCTTGTATTATTTTGCGAAAAAAACTTTCTGAGATGACACTATTTTGACATATTTTAAGCTTTTGAAAGAGATCATATTGATTTTTCCCCTAATTGATCGCTCAGTTGGTTAAATTGTTGTGTTTGTAGCTTTGAGGGCAAGGGTTCAGTCTATGTGGGAAAAAGCCAGACTTGTGACGTTGCTTTCTGCCAAGCTCCAGGCTTGCAACCACAACTGCTCAGCGTTAAAATGGATCCGTGGTTAGCCTTTGGCTTATGTTTGACAGCCGTTCTCGATGTGGCCCATACCAAGCCATTTATGATGAGGCCCTTACCAAGTCATTTACAATTCATTAAACAATTTTTGAACATATATCATAAAAGCGATAGGCTTGAAATTTGATGAAAATGGAGTGTGTGGTGGGAGATAGGAGGGCCAGAGCCTCTGGGGCCACTCTAAGGCTTAACACCTCGCTTTTCCTGTCCTGTGCTTTTCTTGGAGTCTTGTCACTGGGTCCCCATGTGCCTGGCATGTGTCTCATTTACATTTCTTCCTTCACTCCTCATCCTCCCAACATATCTTCACCCTTCTCTTATTTTAAAATATGAGTTGCTATGAAAATGACATTAACAATATTGATAAATAATGAGGTAAATAATGGCTCAAAAAGAGCGCCAAGGACATAGTGGGCGAACCACAAAGGGAAGGGGCTCCCTCTGTTTCACTCAGTGCTGCATTTTTCACGTCAAGAATAGCAAGTAGCTCAAAGTCAGCGACTGAAAAAGATTTCTTTAGAATGAATTAATAAGGAGTACCTACTACTTAGTCCATTGTATATTAGATGATATACACAGATTTAAGTATAAGAAGGATTCTACGGGCAGTTGCTGACTTTGAAAACGAAGGGAGCCACCAGCCAGAGAACTCAGGCATCTACTAGAAACTGCGAGCAACCTTTAAACCGATATCTCAATCCTACAGCTGCAGAGAACTGAATGCTGCTGACAACCTGAGTGAGTTTGAAAATGAATTCTCCCCTAGAGCCTCCATAAGGGACATGGCGGGGCCTGCTGACATTTTGGTATTAGTTTGATGACACCCTGCCAGACTTATAATGCACAGAACTGTGTGATAATGAATGGATGTTGTTTTAAGCTATTGAATTTGTGGTAGTTTGTTAAAGAAGTAGTAGAAAAACTAACAAAACAAGAAATTGTTAACCCACCCACACTTCCTACTGCCTATCCTGGGTTATCTTCCTCTCTTCAGTGCAATGTAAGATGAAATATGGTTTTAAAATGAGGGACAATAATTTTCAACATCAACACAGTAAGAATGAAAAGGAAAAAAAGCTTCTTTTGATCTTAAAAATTAAGGATATATATACATATATATGATAAGTTAATACATTCACATAAACAGTAACTAAAAGTGAAGATTTTCTTCTTCCTCATAGCCCATATCTGCCCAGTTCTTGGCATTCTCAGTACTACCTCCCATATATGATGACAATTCTTCTTAGTTTCCTATGTATTCTCCTCAGTGTTCTTCATGCAATAGGTGCAAATATACATAATACATTTTACTTTTCCTTTTTAGTTATGTAAAATGTAACATTATACATACTATTTTACATTGTGCTTTTTTCACTTGATATGCCTTGGAGATGTCTAATTTAGCAACACTTGTGATGCTTTCAAACAGCATTATATACTGTACAGAAATAAAACTCCTTTCTTTCTTTTTTTTTTTTTTTTTGAGACAGAGTTTCCATCTTGTCGCCCAGTCTGGAGTACAGTGGTGTGATCTCGGCTCACTGCATCTTCTACCTTCTGGCTCAAGTGATTCTCCTGCCTCACCCTTCTGAATAGCTGGAATTACAGGTGTCCGCCACCATGCCCTACTAATTTTTGTATTTTTAGTAGACACGGGGTTTTGCCATGTTGGCCAGGCTGGTCTCGAGCTCCTGACTTTGGGTGATACCTGTTGTGGGAAGTCAGGAACCCCAAACGGAGGGACCGGCCAAAGTCATGGCAGAAGAATATAAATTGTGAAGATTTCATGGACATTTATTAGTTCCTTAAATTAATACTTTTATGATTTCTTACTCCTGTCTTTACTGCAATCTCTGAACATAAATTGTGAAGATTTCATGGACATTTGTCACTTCCCCAATCAATACTCTTGTGATTTCCTATGCCTGTCTTTACTTTAATCTCTTAATCCTGTCATCTTTGTAAGCTGAGGATGAATGTCACCTCAAGACCCTGTGATGATTGCGTTAACTGCACAAATTGTTTGTAGAGCATGTGTGTTTGAACAATATGAAATCTGGGCACCTTAAGAACAGGATAACAGCGATTTGCAGGGGACAAGGGAGATAACCTTAAAGTCTGGCTGCCTGTGGGCCGGGCAGGACAGAGCCATATTTCTCTTATTACCGAAAATGGGCAAGAGAAATATTGCTAAATTCCTTCCCCAGGAAGGAATATTAACAATTAACAGCCCTGGGAAAAGAATGCATTCCCAGGGGAGGCCTCTGAAACGGCCGCCCTAGGAGTGTCTGCCTTTATGCAGATGTAGATAGGGATGAAACACACCTAGTCTCCTGCAGTGCCCCCAGGCTTGCTAGGATTAGGAAATTCCAGCCTGGCAAATTCTAGTCAGACCGGTTCTCTGCTCTTGAACCCTGTTAAAATGTTTGTTAATGACAATGTGTACACAGCGGGAAATGGAAGTTCATTAGTGATTCTAGTTTCACCCTGTCCTTATGATCTCGCCCTGACCTCCTGCCTTGTGATCTTTTGTTGCCCTTGAAGCATGTGATCTCTGTGACCCACACCCTATTCGTACACTCCGCCCCTTTTGAAAATTGCTAATAAAAACTTGCTGGTTTTGCGGCTTGCGGGGCATCATGAAACCTGCTGACATGTGATGTCTTCCCCGGACACCCAGCTTTAAAATTTCTCTCTTTTGTACTTTTTCCCTTTATTTCTCAGATCAGCCGACACTTAGGGAAAATAGAAAATGACTCACATAGAATTATTGGGGGTGGGTTCCCCTGATAGATACCCCACAACCTCAGCCTCCCAAAGTGCTGGGATTACAGGTGTGGGCCACTGTGCCTGGCTGAATCTAGACTCTTTAGGTGCATTCCGCCACTGAGGATAGGAAGTATACAAGCAGGATTGGAGAGAGAGAGAAGATTACACCTGTACTTTAATAATACAAATAAAACTCTGTATGAAGTCATGTGATATTCCAAAGAGTCTTCAAGTAGGGGATCCATAACACTCTGTTGATCAAAGGAAATTACATATTAATTTGTTAAAAGATGGCTTTCAGAAAAAGCTAAATCTGTGGCTCTCATACAGATATAAAAATAAGCATATGATCAAAAAGAATAAAATGCTTCAGAATAAATTTAACCAAGGAGATGCAAGAATTGTACTCTGGAAAATACAAAACATTGCTGAAAGAAATTAAAGAAGATGTTAGAGTGCTCGTGCAATTAAAACAAACACCAACAAGGAGGCACTAAGCCTACTCTGACACTGCTGGTCTGTAGTGCCAGAAGTCTTATTGATGCAAAGTGTAAGTTAATTATATTTTAATGAAAAGGTAGATAAAACATTTTACAACAGTATTCTAGGCCACCGACAAAACTATGACAGAAATCTGGGCACGGTGGCTCAGGTCTGTATTCCCAGAACTTTGGGAGGCTGAGGTGGGTGGATCACTTGAGGTCAGGAGTTTGAGACCAGCCATGGACAACATGGCCAAAACCCATCTCTACTAAAAATACAAACAAACAAAACAAAAGCCAAGCATACTGGTGTGTCCCCGTACAGCTACTCAGGAGGCTGAGGCATGAGAATCTCTTGAACCCAGGAAGCAGAAGCTGCAGTGAGCCGAGATTGTACCACTACACTCCAGCCTGGGTGACAGATATGAGACCCTGCCTTAAAAAAAAAAAGAAAAAGAAAAAGAAAAGGAAGCTGTAACAGACACACTAAAAGCCCTCCAACATTAACTTGTAACATAGCTTCATTCTCAAAGCTGACTCCTTTTTTCTTTTTCCTGAGTGTAGAACAGTTTAAATTTCAAACAGCTCCTTGACACTGCTTTTCATGTCCAAACCAGACATTTTGTTGTAGTTTGATAAAAGACCTCTTCCCCTCCTCCCCTACACAAACACACCCCCACCACACAGACTGAATCTTGCCCTGATACCCCAAGGTAATGAGTGAATTATGCTTAGGTCCTTGTAAAGAAAATCTTGGGATGGCAAAGGGGCTAGGCAGCAAGAAACAAAAACAAAACAAAACAAAATTTTGTATATGACTTTTTTTTTTTTTTTTTTTAGATGGAGTCTCACTCTGTTGCCTAGGATGGGGTGCAGTGGTGTGATCTCAACTCACTGCAACCTCTGCCTCCCACGTTCAAGCGATTCTCCTGCCTCAGCCTCCTGAGTAGCTGGAATTACAGGCGCGTGCCACCACACCCTGCTAATTTTTGAATTTTTAGTAGAGACAAGGTTTCACCATGTTGGTCAGGCTGGTCTCAATCTCCTGACCTCAGATGATCCGCCGCCTCGGCCTCCCAAAGTGCTGGGATTTACGGGCGTGAGCCATCATGCCCGGCCTGTATATGACTTTTAAAACAAGAGGACAACACAGTATTTTTCAAAATTGTGTATAGCGACTATGCATGGACAAAGCAAGTGTGGCATGTATTTGCATAATGTTTAATTTTTTAAAAATATTATTTAAAAATCTTCAGGATTATGTCTATTTTGCTGTGCATTTTGTTTCGCTTTGCTTTATCTTTCCAGGGTCGCGGTTGGGTTAAAAGGTGTGTTGGTTTAGTACCTCTGTAAGACCTAACTAGAGTTCTTTCACTTTTCCAAGGTAAGAACATTCCTAATTAGAATTAGGAAGAAACTTTTACTTTTTTAAAATAGGAAATTAAAGAAGATTTAAATAAAAGAAAAGGCATGTGTGTTAGTGAAGGTTCTCCCCAGGAACAGAGCCAACAGGATGTGTGTGTGTGTGTGTGTATGTGTGAGTGTGTGTGTATGTATGTATGCATATAGGAGGGGGGATTTATTTTCAGAAATTGATTTCTGCAACTGTGGAAACAAGTTTAAAATCTTCTTGGTAGGGCAGCAGGCTGGGGACCCAGGGAAGGATTGATGATACAGCTGGAGTCTGAAGGCATTCTGCTGACAGAATTCTTTTTTCCTTAGGAAACATCAGTTTTTTTTCTCTTCAGCTGATTGAATGAGGCCCATTCACATTATGGAGAGCACTCTGTTTGACTCAAAGTCTACAGATATAAATGCTAGGCCGGGCGCGGTGGCTCCAGCCTGTAATCCCAGCACTTTGGGAGGCCGAGACGGGCGGATCACGAGGTCAGGAGATCGAGACCATCCTGGCTAACACGGTGAAACCTCGTCTCTACTAAAAAATACAAAAAACTAGCCGGGCGAGGTGGCGGGCGCCTGTAGTCCCAGCTACTTGGGAGGCTGAGGCAGGAGAATGGCGTAAACCTGGGAGGCGGAGCTTGCAGTGAGCTGAGATCCGGCCACTGCACTCCAGTCCGGGCAACAGAACTAGACTCTGCCTCAAAAAAAATAAAAATTAAAAAAATAAAAAAATAAAAAAATAAATGCTTATCCCACCCAAAAAATACCGCTACAGGAATATCTAGAATAGTATTTAACTAAATATTTGAGTACTGTGGTCTAGCCAAGTTGACACATAAAATTGACCATCACAATATCCCATGTTCAAAGATTGGAAGACTTAGTATTATTAAAATGGCAATTCTGCCCCAAAGCTATCTGAAGGTTTAATGCAATCCCTATTAATATCCTAATAACTTTTTCTTTCTTTTTTTTTGCAGAAATGGAAAGGCTGATTCTAAAATTCATATGTTTTTGTAGTGAAAAGAAAAACAGGCTGGGCGTGGTGGCTCACGTCTGTAATCCTAGCATTTTGGGAGGCCGAGGTGGGCAGATCACTTGAGGTCAGGAGTTCAAGACCAACCTGGCCAACGTGGTGAAACCCTGTCTTTACTAAAAAAACAAAAATTAGCCAGGCATGGTGGTGTGTACCTGTAGTCCCAGCTACTTGGGAGGTTGAGGGAGGAGAATCACTTGAACCCAGGAGGTGGAGGTTGCAGTGAGCCAAGACCATGCCACTGTACTCCAGCCTGGGCGACCGAGCGAGACTCCATCTCAAAAAAAAAAAAAAAAAAAGAAAAGAAAAGAAAAACAAAGTTGGAGAACTTGTACTTTCTGATTTCTAAAGATACCACAAAACTACAATAATAAAAATGGTGCAGTGCTAGCATAAAGATAGACATATAGATCAATGAGAGTTCAGGAATAAAGCCATATACCTATGACCAATTAATTTTTGACAAGGGCCAGCAAGACAGTTCAATGAGAGAAAGAATAATCTCTTCAACAAATGGGGTTGGGATAACTGAAAATTCACATGAAAAACTTTGAAAATGGATCCCTACCTTATACCATATAGAAAATCTAAATCAAAATGGATCAAAGACTTGAATGGAAGAGCTAGTACTACAAAATTCCTAGAAGAAAAAATAGGAATAAATCTTCATGACCTTCAATGTGACAATGGCTTCATAGATATGACACTAAAAGCGCCTGCAACAAAAAGAAAAATGGACACATTGGACTTCTTAAAATTAGAAACTTTTGTGGATCAGAGGACATAATAGAAGAGTGAAAAGGCAACCTGAAGAATAATAGAAAGGCCAGGTGTGGTGGCTCACACCTATAATCCCAGCACTTTGGGAGGATGAGGTGGGCAGATCACAAGGTCAGGAGTTCAAGACCAGCCTGGCCAACGTAGTGAAACCCCATCACTACTAAAAATACGAAAAATTAGCTGGGAGGCAGGAGAATCGCTTGAACCTGGGAGGTGGAGGTTGCAGTTAGAGGAGATCATGCCACTGTACTCCAACCTGGGCGACAGTGTGGGACTCTGTCTCAAAAAAAAAAAAAAAAAAAAAAGAATGACAGAAAATATTTATAAATCATATATTTGGTAAGAGTCTAGTGTCCAGAGTATATTTTTAAAAACTCTTACAACTCAACAACAAAAAGAAAACAAAGCAATTAAAAATTGGGCAAAAGACTTGACTAGGAATTCCTTCAAAGAAGATATACAAATGACCAACAAGCACATGAAAAGATGATCAACATTATTAATTATTAGGGAAATGCAAATTAGTGAGATACCACTCCTTACCTACTTGGATGACTAGAATTAAAAAATCAGGTAATAGCAAAGTGGTGGTGAGGATATGGAGCAACTGGAATCCTCATACGTCACTAACGGGAATGTAAAATGGTGCAGCCATTGTGGAAAAGTTTAGTTTTTCCTTAAAAAGTTAAACATAGAATTACCACATGAACTCACAATTCCACCCTTATGCATATAATCAATAGATTTAAAAGTAGGTTTTCAAGCAAATACTTGTACATGAATATTTATAGTATTGCTGTCACAATAGCCAAAAGGTAGAAGCAACACAAATATCCATCAACTGACAAAGGCACAAGGAAAATATGGTACATCTATACAGTGGAATATTGTTCAGCATAAAAAGTAATGAAGTACTCATATATACACAACACGGATGAACCTCAAACATTATATTAAGCAGTAGAAGGCTGACAGTGCATGATTCCATTTAATGAAATATCCAGAATAGGTAAATTCATACACACAGAACTTACATTAATGACTGCCAGGATCTGGGGAAAAGAACAATGGGGAGTGACTGCTTAATGAGTACACAGTTTGTTTTTGAGGTGATTAAAATGTTTGGAAGTGGATAGACATGATGATTACACATCATTGTAACCATACTAAATGCCACTGAATTGTATAATTTACAATGATTAATTTTATATTATGTAAATTTTTTCTCAATAAAATTAATGAATACAGATTAAATATCTTATTTTGCTGATTCAGTGATGGAATCAGACAGATGTTGTAACCAGTTTAAAGGGAAAGTCAAAAAACACAAATTTATATGGAATAGAAGAATTAGATTGGTAATGGAGAGAAAACTAGTTTTTCCACTGCGGGAGGAAAGTTGTTAGTCCATTTTGCGTTGCTATCAAGGAATATCTGAGGCTGGATAATTTATAAAGAAGAGAAGTTTATTTGGCTCATGGTTCTGCAGGCTGTATAAGCATGGCACTAGCATCTGCTCTGTTTCTGGTGAGGCCGAAAAGAGCTTTAACTCTTGGGGAAGGTGAAGCAGGAGCAGGCGCCTCATGGTGAGAGAGGGAACAGGAGAGAGAGAAGAAAAGTCCTAGTCTCTTTTTAAAGTCCAATCTGAGATTCCTTGTGAGAACGCTCAGGTTTAACAACCAGATCTCTCACATGAACTCATTACTGTGGAGAGTGCACCAAGTCATTTATGAAGGATTTGCCCTCATGATTCAATATAGTAAGCCACCATGCCTGGCAAGTCTTTTGTTTATTTATTTTGGTTTGTCTCTCTTGCTTCCTTGAATTTGTTTTAATCATTGTCTTTCTAAGAATATTTCATGTCACTCCTCTCTAAAAATTCTTCACTGAATCTCTGTTATTTTGCAAAGCTTTAAATAAGATTGACACCATATATTCTGTGTCATCTTCTGTCATTCCTCTTAATTTACTTCTCCCTTCTTTCCTAAATATAACGGGGGAAGGGAGAATTCTACTTCCTCATCTTTCAAAACCAGGCTGTGAGACAGTCTGCAAATATGTTAATAATGGAGGAAGCTTCCTTTCTTTTTTCTTTTTCTTTTTCTTTTCTCTCTCTCTCTCTCTTTTTTTTTGAGATGGAGTCTGGCTCTGTTGCCCAGACTGGTGTGCAGTGGCGTGATCTCGGCTCACTGCAACCTCTGCCCCCTGGGTTCAAGCGATTCTCCTGTCTCAGCCTCCTGAGTAGCTGGGATTACAGACACGTGCCACCATGTCTGGCTAATTTTTGTATTTTTAGTAGAGACGGGATTTCACCATGTTGGTCAGGCTGGTCTTGAACTCCTGACCTCGTGATCCACCTGCCTCGGCCTCCCAAAGTGCTGAGATTACAGGTGTGAGCCACTGCACCTGACCTGAGGCTTCCTTTTAATGTGTAGGTTGAATCTGGAGTAACTGACAGGTGTAAGGTAGTGAGAGTGTGATAGCTGATTTGTGTGTTCCACTTAATATTTCAGACAGAGGTTGTTTAGGGCCACTTAACTGAAATGTACCTGAGAACATATTTGTTCCTCTCTGCGCTTTTAGTAAGCATAGAGCAAGAATAACACTATAACATGTAATATATAAATCTTCAGATATTTTCAGCCTTCATTGAATTTAGTTTGCAAGAAGGAGAGAATACTGTAGTATTCAAGTTTGTATTTTTAGATACTTAAACTTTGAAGACATAGCTTAATCAATTGTTTACAAATTTTTCAATAGCAGCAATCCAATTTGCAGGATCCTTTAAATATCAGTCTTCTGAGAAGTGAAGCAGAGGCTTGTGACAATCTGTTTTGCTCACATTCCTTTGAAAGTAGGTGGGAGAGAACTGCTATGAATAAAATGAGAAAGCAGAATCAGATTTACTCTGAAGTATAAACGATTTCAGGCACAGTGCAGGACTACTTTTACAGCAGTGAAAAGACAATGACTCTGGTGGAACTCTGATAATAACCTTTGAAATCTCTTTAGATAAAGCTGAGAAACCAAATGAGTCAGCCAGTGCTACAGAGGGTACACTTTAGTTTATGAACTGCAATGCCACTTAAGATTCAGAAAAGTCATTCATTTGTGATTTATTTCCTCAATATATAATTGAGTCCCTAGATCCTAGATGTACAAATAAGACAATTCTTAGAGTCATACAAAACCGAAATGGTGAGAAAATAAATTTCACCATTACTCTCTTATTTTCAAAAATCAAAGTGAATCAGACTCCAAGCAAAATGCCATGGCTTATTAATTATTTGCCTGACACTGATAATCAAAATCTATCATGTGCTGAAAATGATGGCTATCAAGGTTAAGAGGCTGGAGACTGAATGTCTATGACAGAATTTGAAATATTGCTCTCTACTATGTATTACAAGACTTTTTTTTGTACAACTTATACATCCCCAGTCTTACCTGTCATCAGCAAACCCATTGCTTTTTACCAACAGAAACTTTATTCATTTTTTCCTTCATCCCAACCCTTTCATATTGTGATGCAGTTACCTGGCAAAGGACTCTTCATAATTGTGCTAATCGCTCAGTACAGATTTCACAACCTATAAATTCCTTAATGCATTTTCAACTTATGTATTTGCAACGTACTATTGAAAATATAAAATTGAACAACTAAGGCCCCGCTGGGATTCGAACCCAGGATCTCCTGTTTACTAGACAGGCGCTTTGACCAGCTAAGCCACAGGGCCCCTCTTGGGCATATGTTCAGATATATCATATTTATAACATTTTTGTCAAATTATCAGTTTGCCAAAAGTGTACTTAATTTTGTGACAAAGAAAGCACATCTGTGTTTCTGAACCAGCAACAAAGCAGAAATTCCAACACTTAAAAAAACACTTTTCTTCAATGCAGGGTTTTAGAATTTATTTCAAATTGAAATGAGTGAAATTTCTATTTCATGGTGACTATCTCCCCCTACAGGAAATATTGGATATCACAACATATTTTAAATTTATTTCTCTGTTCGTGCATTCATTTTGTCCACAAATGTTGAGTATTGCATTTCAGGTAGTTTTCCAGGTATTGGAGATTTTATTTACTGAAAACAGCGAATGAAACAGCAAAATTTTCTTCCATTATTGAATTTATGTTCTACAGGGAGATAAAAAAGCAAAATTTAAAAAATTGGCCGAAAGCAACAACAAAAAACACCCCAAAACAAACAAACCAACTAAAAAAATCCAACAACAAACAAAAATACAAGGGATATGAAAACCAATCTCTTTATTGCTGAGTTATAGCACCCACCACACTACCTTCTGAGCTAATTCACTGCAATTGAGAAAACCCATTATGCTTCCTTCTATTTTATCTAATCTGGCACAAGAAAGTGAGCCTAGACGAGGACACAGTGATGCAGTGGAGATCTGTGGTCACGCTGATTCCCACTCATCCAAACTAGGCACTTTGAGACCCTCTGTTTCAAAGAGAGCTTTGGTCTCAACAGGAGATCTGCTGTTAGAAACAATAAGTTAGATGTAAACAGGGAGTTCTGCTGGATGGATATCTTTGCTTTTGTCATAGTCTTGTTCTGCTCATTTGCCTGCTGGGTTAAAACAGACTCAATTTCTAGACCCACATGGATTGTAAAACTGTGTGGATGATGCAGAGAATTAGAGAACAAAGTAGAGTACGATGTGATAGCCCTCACAGGATGCTGTGGGAACCTCTCTAACTTGGGCCTCACAGAGTTGCGTGACCTTTTATCTCAGGTTCTACGTCGGTTTGATGAATGTAGAAGGAGTCATGGAATGTTTAGCTGAATGCAGCTTAGCATGGGGAAAAGCAGATGAAACCAATATCCTGAAATATTTAAATAACTGCCTGGTGCTTTGCATATGCATTCATTAAGCATCCACAAAATGCAAGACCCTGGAAAGATGAGAAATTACTTAGGTTGAGGTTGAGTTTTTATTTTTTAACCAAGCCTGGTGTTGCTTCTGATTTATTTCCTGTGGGTCATGAGCTTCTACTCACTACCTAGCTAATCACAAGGCCAGGATATACAATTTTTTTGGCTTTCTTGGCTGAGGTTTTTTGTTAAGTTTAGTTATTTATTCCCTGACTTCTGTTTCTCACTGACACGTGTTTCATAAATCTTGCTATGGTGTAAAGCCCTGGAAGAAAAATGCTTTGTTTCTCCTTTTGGAAATCTTTCCAAGATATGAGCAGACATTTCAACATAAAGTAGGTGCTGGAGTGGTGTGGCCACAGATAGATTGCTGCACCCTTGAGAGAAATTAGCACTACCAAACTGCTGTTTAAAGTGTTTCATCTGGATTTCTGCTGACATTAGATGGAAAGTTCTTTTCCTGATTCCCTGACTTTTGGGGCTATCCTTTCTAGAACCTACCTTTTCCCACAACATCTGTGTCTTCCCTAAACTTATGGCCTATCATAGCAAATATTTTGGCCAACATCTGCCTTATAAAAAGCCTTGCTCAAATCTTCAAATAAGCCTCAATCCTGAGAACAGACAAAACCCTTCTTGTTATTGTTAGAACTACCTTATGGGCATCAAAGAAGCAGAGGATTGTGGTCAAGTTAAATAGATGCTGAGTCTGGTAAAAGTCTTTGCAATATTACTACTGTATGAAGGCCTTCCACCACTTAAGTAGCAATGATATTTATTTATTTAACTCCAAAAATGGCTTATTTTATCATGTTTTTTGTTTGTTTGTTTGTACCTTACTGAGATAGTGCCATCATGCATTTAACACCCTTAAATCTTTAGAACAATTTTAGAAGGTGGTAACTTTCATTAACTTCCATTGAGAGATGAGAATGATAAGACATAGAAATGTTAAAAAGTAATTTCAAGACCATGGATGCCATAGGTAGAGTAAGACAATTTTCTTTCTGAAAATGTGGTTGGCAGATTGTGTAAGATACTTCCATACCAATATTAGTGCATTCATAAAATGCAAGCTTTTAATCTCACAATTCCCCTGTTTACTTAATACCAGATTTCTAGCAACGCTCACTCAAAGCTGGAAAACAATATTGTGAACCAGAGAACTTTACACCTCTAAGATAAACATGTGCTTTGCACTGAGTATCATATGGTACATGCCAAGCAAGCTCTCTACTTTTCGAGCAAATCATACAGCATGGGTTTTATTGATCCCTATTACTCACCTGTCACTACAATTTTATTCTGTGATAGATCTAGGACCCTAGCTCTCTCACTAAGAGGTAGCCTCTGAGTCAGAGTCCATAGATTTCTGCTACTCAGGCCAGTAAGATCTGAGGAAATGTGTTCTGGAGAATTGCAAGATCAAGATGTTTATTGCTTTAGCAGTTTTATCATTCACTTGTGGCAAGTAATCGACAAGAACTGATCCTTTGGGGTCAATACATGCTTGGTCCCTGTCTCCACTCTTATAAGACTGAGTCAAGATAAAATAGACTAAAAAGAAAATTGAAGTAGAGTGTGATACAAGTGAACATGAATAACCACTGTAAATGCTATTAAATTACTGAGAAGAGGCCTAGAACCTGACCTGTTGGAGAGATGATATCTGACATTATAAGGCAGCTCAGCTTAATTACAATATCTCTGAGTTTCAGAATCCATGTCAGTGGACAGTTGGAGAATAAACGGGGGCTATTTTAACCCCAAGAAGGAAAGAACAAATCTCTTTTGTTGAAATTTTTGATAAGTTGCTAAAAGTATGACAATGCTTCTTTCTTTCTCTCTTTCTTTCTTTCTTTCTTTCTTTCTTTCTTTCTTTCTTTCTTTCTTTCTTTCTTTCTTTCTTTCTTTCTTTCTTTCTTTCTTTCTTTCTTTCTTTCTTTCTTTCTTTCTTTCTTTCTTTCTTTCTTTCTTTCTTTCTTTCTTTCTTTTTTTTTGACAGAGTCTCACCCTGTCACTCAGGCTGGAGTGCAGTGGTATGATCTTGGCTTACTGCAACCTCTATCGCCTGGGTTCAGGCAATTCTCATGCCTCAGCCTTCCGAGTAGCTGGGACTACAGGCCTATGCCGCTAGGCCCAGCTAATTTTTGTGTTTTTAGTAGAGACGGGGTTTCACCATGTTGGCCAGGCTGGTCTTGAACTCCTGACCTCAGGTGATCTGCCCTCCTCAGCCTCCCACAGTGCTGGGATTATAGGCATGCGCCACCACACCTGTTTGAATACTAGCCATCCACCAGGGCCAGGAGGTACGAAGTGCCATTAATGTGTTCTCAGAGTGCTGTGCTACTAACTAGAACTGGGCTCATGGAAGCTCCTCTGGGGATCTGCCTGCCTCTAGCCATCTCCTATTGGTGCCAGGTAGCACCAAATACTTCTTTCCAGCCACCTCCCTATCTCAGATCAACTCTCCTCCATTCCCACCCGACAGTGTACTTGCCCTTTAGAACTCATTCTAGAAACTGAACGGGCTAGAAATGGGGGCTATTCTTCTGGGCCATTATTTCCCCTCCTCAAATTCCTTCAATTACTCAAATTTCTTTAATTTTCTCCAGACGATCAAAGGTTACAGTTTCTCAGCATTGGCCCAGCTAGGATACTTAGAAACGCGTGATTAATAATTTGTCTTTTGTGTTTTAAGAAAGATCTCCACAACAAACCTGAATCCCCTTTTGAACAGTCCTTTCCTCATGCCTACCAGTGTTTGAAAGTAAAAGTTTTCTATTAAAAAAAAAAAAAATACCTCAGTTTCTTTACATACAGCCAATGCCAACAAAACTGTAGGGCTTGGGTAGGGTTGGGAAGAGAAACTTTGGAGAGGGAAAAAAAGAAAGACAAGGCGACAACCACAGACACTCTCTGCTTGGCTGACTGGTTGGGGCACCATGATGAAAATTAGCGTTTTTTGTGTACAGATTAGATCATGAGTCAATTCAATTTTGCATGCGTTTTTCTGAGACTGTCTCTACTCCAACACGTTGCAAAAGTGAGCACACACGACGTCAAGATACTGCTGTGACTCGGATTCGAGCCAAGGTTGCTGCGGCAACGCAGAGTACTAACCACTATACGATCACAGCACGCCACCAGAGGCCGCTGCCTGGAGGGTTCTTCCTTTGCTCATTTCTCAGGAACGGTCTATTTTTGTCATCTAAAGAATGGTGCACTGCCTTCCGTCCTTATTTACACACCTACGCAGTTTACTTCCTTATCCACTCCCTGTCCTTATGGCAAACAAGCCAAAGGTAACACAAATTGTTTCATTATACAGATTTTTCCCAGCGTGGTGGTTCTTTTTTGGGATTGGTAATACTGTGCTTGTAAACTTATTACTCTCACTTCTATCTCCAACCCACGCATGTCTCTTGCTTAGTTTAGCAGTGTGGTCCTCAAATCTTTGGCAACAAAAGGAAGAGGGCACTGCTTTGAAGTGGACCTGGCGGATCCCATTTTTTGCCAAACTAGTAAGAATCTTTGGGGGCTTGGCATGGAATCTGGCATCCCGACAGGTGCCAGAAGTGAGTTTCTCATCACGAAGAACTATGTAGCTTCGTCCTGACCCAGGCACCTATGAGAAGCCCCTGAGGCGCTAACGCACTCAGCCTGCCCACCTGAGCAGTCAGGAAATGTCCGGCGGCGCTCGCACCTCAGAGTGAAACTTCTTTTTCTCTCTCATACCTAGTTTGCCAGAAGGGGGAGATAAGAGAGTGCCTCTCCTGTGGCTCCAAAGCTCTATGGGACTTCCCTCCTGCCCCGCTTGCTGTTTTAGGAACGCAGCCTCTAGAGTCAAGGTCCTGGTCGTGTTTTCCCCTTGATACTAAATGATGTTTTTTCTGTAAAATCATTCTGGTCTTAAACTCCTGAACTCAACTGATCCGTTCCCCTCGGCCTCCCAAAGTGCTGGGATTACAGGAGTGAGCCACCGCGCCCGGCCTCTTCTCTTTACCTGGTTAAATTTGTTTAATGCTTCAGCTTCAACTCAAGGAATCTTTTCAAATCAAGGAAGCTTTTCTTGACCTCCCGTCTCCACGCAACATATTGTTCCTTGATTTTTTTTTTCCTTCCTTCCTTCCTTCCTTCCTTCCTTCCTTCCTTCCTTCCTTCCTTCCTTCCTTCCTTCTCTCTCTTTCTCCCCTTCTCTCCTTCTTTCTTTCTCTCTCTCTCTTTCTCTCTTTCTTTTCTTTCTTTCTTTCTTCCTTTCTTCTTTTTTTTTTTTTTTTCTCAGAGTCTCGCTCTGTCGCCCAGGCTGGAGTGCAATGGCACAATCTGGACTCATTGCAACCACCACCTCCCGGGTTCAGGCCATTCTCCTGTCTCAGCCTCCCGAGTAGCTGGGTTTACAGGTGTAAGCCACCACACCGGGCTAATTTTTGTATTTTTAGTAGAGACGGGGTTTCACCATGTTGGCCAGGTTGGTCTCCAACTCCTGACCTCAAGTGATCCACCGGCTTCGGGCTCCCAAAGTGCTGGGATTACAGGCGTGAGCCACCATGCCCGGCCACTTGATTATTTTTCACTTTTCCTTTAGTGCTCTTATATCAGTTTGTAATGTATAATACCAGAGTTATTTGATTAATGTCAGCCTCCCTCCTCCTTCTCCAATATGCCCCAAGAGGAGGTTTCTATTTTGTTCAATAGTCTATCACTAGGGCTCCCCATTTGGTAGGTTCTTTACCAATATAATTTGACTGCAGAATGAATGAATGGATGGGCAGAGATTACAATCCAAAGCTATATGAAAGCAACTTCATCCAGCAGCGTCTGGCCCAGTTCAGCAGGCTTGCCTTTTGACCTTTGATGGGAAAACATTGGTAATAATTTAAAGAAAGGTTGGGAGGTCAAGACAGGAGTATTGCTTGAGGCCAGTAATTTGAATCAAGTTTGGGCAACATAGTGAGATCCTGTCTCTATAAAAAAATAAAAATTTTAGCCAGGCACAGAGGTGCATGCCTGTAGTCCCCATTACAAGGGAGGCTGAAGCAGGAGGATCACGTGAACCCAGGAGTTTGAGGTTGCAGTGAGCTATGATTGTGCCTCTGCACTGTAGCCTGGGCCACAGAGCAAGATCCTGCCTCTAAAATAATAATAAGAAATTTAAAAACGAAGGGAGTTCAAAACCACCGCTGCAGCTATCCATAATAAAGCTCAGCAGAGCCAAAATAACGTGCTTAATTTCCTAAAATGTTCTTTATCTCCTTTCCTCTGTCTGGATTACACAAAACTATTCTAATTACTAATAGCTTTACTGAATGAAGAATTACCTGTTTCCTAACAATTTTTTTTTTTTTTTTTTTTTGAGACGGAGTGTAGTCACCTAGGCTGGAGGGCAGTGGCGCAATCTTGGCTCACTGCAACCTCCGCCTCCAGGGTTCAAGTGATTCTCCTGCCTCAGCCTCTCGAGCAGCTAGGACTACACGTGCATGCCACCATGGCTGGCTAATTTTTTGTGTTTTTAGTAGAGACAGGTTTTCACTGTTTTAGACAGGATGATCTCGATCTCCTGAGCTCGTGATCCACCTGCCTCGGCCTCCCAAAGTGTTGGGATTACAGGTGTGAGCCACTGTGCCTGACCCTAACATTCATTTTTTTTGATCAGGGAAGAGACCTAAGGGCTTTCTCAGTATCAAAGACATGAGCTTCATCAAAGAAAATGCAGCCAGTAAGGAGGAGAATGCAAGCTGCCTCTGTCTCAAGTCTCCTTGAATTGGATCTCTCTTTTTCCTTTGCTTAGGGCCTTCCTCAACCCCATTCAGAAAGCTGCTGTGAATGAAAGTGCTTTTCAGCATTTTCTGCTGGGATGTTTTTGGAAATTGGGTTGATCTGCATGTGCTTCTCCATAAAAAGAGAGAAAAGCTGTATCTTTGATGTCACAGGCCTAGAAAAAGGCCTCTTTCCTTGTGCTTATTTTGAAAGGACATTTTGAATATTTAATCTGACACATTCACTACAGTGATTCTGAGAAGAATAAGAGACAGGCTGGCACAGTTGAACCTACCAGTTCTACCTTTACCAATGGCATGCAGTCTTCTACGTCTGAATTTCTAAACTTTCTGTAATAAATAATTAAAAACCCTCTTTCTTTCAAGGGAATAGTTCAGCAATATTTTCCTTCTTCTCCTGTATTATTAAAAAATATTCTATTTGATCTCTATAGGATCTTTCATTTCAGCATTCAAAGCTTTTATTTCTTTCATCTGAAAGAAATGTTCTCTTGCTTTCACTTTTCCTTTCAGCTATTGATAGTGCTGTCTTTCAGTTTATAGCCATATTTCCTCTAAGTGTCATCAAACCCCTATTTTATTTCTTTCATCTCATTTCTTTATTACACTCCTTCATTTTGCTTTCTTCTCCAACATTCCACTTAAACTGATCTATTACATTTCACAAGTTGAAATGGCTATGTTAGTCCTCAACTTATATGATTTCTCAACACTATTTGATACATTGGATTTCTCCCGCCTCTTAGAAACTGCTATGGTCTGAATGTGTTCCCCAAAATTCTTATGTTGATAGTTAATTGCCAATGTGATAGTATTAATAAGTATCAAAACAGTGGCCAATATGTAGAGCCATCTCTCTATATCCAGAATGCACATGTCTAGGAGTCAAGAGGTAGAGGTGTGAGTGCCACTTCTCATTATTACTCAGTGATCCATTTGGACAATTTGTATCCTATCCCTGTGACCTTGATTGAGCTCTGAGGGAATGGGTGTCTTTGTGCCCAGTGGATAAATGTTTCCACTAGAGAGCATTGTCACTTTTCAGATCAATTGAAACCTGAAAACTGCTTCTGGCCATTTTAGTCTTTTCATATCACTGAACCGATATGCAGGGCAAAGTGTCCCTCTACTTGGAGTGATTGCTCCCAATTTCTAGGAGGTAGTTTGGTGTCTGCTGTACAACGGAGGTTAGAGAATACAAAAAACAAAAAACAAACAAAGAAGTCTCTAAATGTTTTTTGCCCACAAGCTATGGTCAATTAAAAATTGTGACAATGAGATAAAGACCACAAGGACACAGATCCCACAGGAATAAAGGCATATTTTATACTACTGGGTAAAGAATTCAGCCAATGTGCTGACGGAAGTCAGGATAACAAGAAATGAATTTTATTTTTATTTATTTATTTTTGAGATAGGGTATCATTTCATTGCCCAGGCTGGTGCCCAGGCTGGAGTGTAGTGGCATGATCATGGCTCACTGTAGTCTCAACCTCCCGGGCCCAGGTGATTCTCCCACCTCAGCCTCCCCAATAGTTGGGAGTACAGGCATGCGCCACTATGCCTGGCTAATTTTTTGTATTTTCTGTAGAGTCAGAATCTTGCCATTTTGCCCAGTCTCATGTTGAAATCCTGGGCTCAAGTGATCTGCTCTGCTCGGCCTACCAAAGTGCTGGGATTACAGGCACGAGCCACCACACCTGGCCTAAGAAATGAATTTTAGAAGAAAGCTGTGATTACTAACCTAAGCCTCATGATCAGCTACAGAAGCAAGGTTCGTAACAGCTTGTATTATGTTAACTAGGTACTTCTCACTTTTTACCCCAGTACATTCTAGGAAGGTGACAACTAACATTTTAGTTTTAAAGTAGTATTATGAACAAACTGGCATCACCCCCATGAGCTGACTGTGATTTCACAAATTCCATGTTGGAATGCAATGCAGACTTTTCACTTGAGAAAAGGATAGTACATGCCAAAGGACAAAAGGGATGGACTGTGCTAGATATTTACTTTTGCCAGCCGAGATTCACTGTCCCCTTCTTTCATCCTGTGTTCCTAGGAGGTTGATCTGTACATGAATTTGATCCTTGCCTTTTGGCTTCTGGTCAAATTTGGCTGATGAAAAGTAAAAATATGTCAGAGAGAGGAAGGAGTTCTTCCTGCTTCCAGATTTTCTTTCCTCCCATTGCCCCTTGGGCCTAGGTGTGGTAATTACTTATATATGGTATTAGCTTCAAAATACTGCACTATCTCTTGTGGCTTCCTAACACCTTGCTCACTTCTTTGTCAATCTTCAAAGCACCCAGTTGGTTTTTTTCGTTGTTGTTGTTGTTTGTTTTTTGGGACAGAGTCTCGCTCTGTCACCCAGGCTGGAGTGCAGTGGTGCAATCTCAGCTCACTGCAACCTCCGCCTCGCGGGTTCAAGATCCTGCCTCAGCCTCCTGAGTAGCTGGGATTACAGGTGCCCACCACCACGCCTGGCTAATTATTTTGTATTTTTAGTAGAGACGGGGTTTCACCTTGTTGGCCAAGCTGGCCTCAAACTCTGGACCTCAAGTGATCTGCCTGCCTCGGCCTCCCAAAGTGTTGGGGTTATAGGCATGAGTCACTGCATCCAGCCCAAAGTACTCAATTTGAGTGACTCATCTTTTTCCTGATGGCTGACATATTGACCTCTTTTAGCTTATATGCTGCTGTGTTTACAGATATTAAATGAAAATACAAATAAGATATTTACTTTCAAAATATAGTCATTGATACAGAGTTTAAACCGATAAGAATGATGATCTTAGCCAAAAGGCTGAAAACACTTGATCTTAGTCAAAAGGCTGAGAAGCGATGATGATACGGAGTTAAAAACCTGATCTGGGCTGGGGGCGGAGGATCACGCCTGTAATCTCAGCACTTTGGGAGGCTGAGGCGGGCAGGTCACCAGGTCAGGAGATCGAGACTGTCCTGGCTAACATGGTGAAACCCCATCTGTACAAAAAATACAAAAAAATTAGCAGGGCATGGTGGCACGTGCCTGTAATCCCAGCTACTTGGGAGACTGAGGTAGGAGAATCACTTGAACCCAGGAAGCAGAGGAGGCAGTGAGCCAAGATCGCACCACTGCACGCCAGCCTGGACTACTGAGCAAGACTCCATCTCAAAAACAAACAAACAAAAAAAAACAAAAAAAAAACCTGATCTGGTAAACCCAGAAGGCATAATGTGAACTAGGAATAAGAGAATACCTCATTGAGGAGGTGCCATATTATGAAAATTGAAGAATGAATAGGAGTTACCCAAGGAGAGGTTGGTAGGACAAACACTCTGGGCCTAGGAAATAGCAAGTACAAAGCTACAGGAGTACCAGATAGAATCAGACAGGCCAATCCCTGAATATACTTTCTAATTCTAGTCTGACAATTTTATAAAATCTTATAGCTTCAAGCAAATTACAAAATGCACTGGTTTCTTCAAAAATAGCAATTTTGCTGTAAATAGAAAAAAGTGTAGCAATTCTGTTGTGAATAAAGTTAGCCTTTAATAAGTCAAGCAATATCAATGTACACCAGCAATTTTATCTCCTTTTTTTTTTTTTTTTTTTTGGTATTTTCCTTTGTGTGATTCCAAGGAATATTTGTGATCTCAAGTTGATTTACTGATGGCCAGTTCTGAGTCCAGGTATCAGTCAGCCTCGTAAACAATCAATATTCCTCCCAGGTGTTTACTATTTCACACAGAATCTAGCTTCCCAGGTAAGTGAAGCCATGTCAATAGTTAGCCTGATATAAAATTACACTATTTTGTCCTTAGTTAAGCACCCTTCATTATCCATTATCACATGTATTTCTCAGATTTTGTCATTGTTAATTATTTAAATCATGCAGCTCCTCTGGGGTATAAACCTTCACATATTTTTAGATGTGACTTTACTATTTTGATTTTATCAGAATTATTCCTTACAAGAAATGCATGACAACCAATCCATCTGTAATAGGTATGAAGATGAAGGGGAAGGGTGGAACTGAGGAAAAGCATGTATGTATGCATTTTTTAAATTGTATGTGTCTTAAAAATATATTTTTAAAAAGTATATAAGTGTGATTCCCATTTTCAGGAATCTTTAGCTATTCACTTTAAACTATTGTAAACACTGTGTGAATAATTGAGTCTAGTTTTATTCTTTCTCATTCCGTATCTATTAATTCAAATACGATCATGATACTCTTCTGACAGACCTTTCAACATCTCCCTTTAACAATTCTTACCCGGCCGGGCGCGGTGGCTCAAGCCTGTAATCCCAGCACTTTGGGAGGCCGAGACGGGCGGATCACAAGGTCAGGAGATCGAGACCATCCTGGCGAACACAGTGAAACCCCGTCTCTACTAAAAATACAAAAAACTAGCCGGGCGAGGTGGCGGGCGCCTGTAGTCCCAGCTACTTGGGAGGCTGAAGCAGGAGAATGGCGGGAACCAGGGAGGCGGAGGTTGCAGTGAGCTGAGATTGTGCCACTGCACTCCAGCCTGGGCGACAGAGCAAGACTCCGCCAAAAAAAAAACAAAAAAACAAAAAAACAATTCTTACCCAAGTTTCTATATACCTTAGACTAAAGCACATGAGACCAGATAGTTAAGAAAAGGCAGTCATGTGTGTGTTCCATGTTGAGTAGATAATATTCTGATATATAGCTTTCTCTCCTACTAATTGAGAATCTGATTGGATAAGTAACACTACACTTTCTTTTCCAAATTAGAGTCCAAACAATACCCACCTCAAAAGGTTGTGAGAATTAAATAAGCACATTCATATTGCATATGTAGCCCATAAGTTGTTGGCACCAAATATCTCTTCTATGTGATTTTTTGTTGTTGTTGTTTTTGAGATTGGAGTCTCACTCTGTCGCCCAGGCTGGAGTGCAGTGGCACAATCTCAGCTCACTGCAACCTCCGTCTCCTGGGCTCAAGCGATTCTCCTGCCTCAGCCTTCCAAGTAGCTGGGACTACAGGCAGCTGCCACCACACCTGGCTAAGTTTTTGTGCTGGGATTACAGGCATGAACTACTGCGCCTGGTAAATGTGTTTCCACCTGGTTTCAAACCAGGGACTTTTCACGTGTGAGGCAAACGTGGTAACCACCATACTACAGAAACTCATTCCATGTTTTTTTTTAAAGGTTCCCTCTCCTCTCCTTTGAGCCTCAAGTATTCATTCTGAAGTTTCTTCAGTATGGGGTTAAACTGGATTATTTCTCAGAACGGGAAAAGTGAAGAGATTTGCTGAATCTGGAGTAGGAAAAGTCAGTAGAAAAATCTTCCATTTCCTTTGTAATTGTTTTCTATCACCTTCCATGTGCAATGATTGAGGCATTTAAAACTCTTACAGGAGTATACCAAACTAATAAAGATTTTTAGAAAGTCTGCACATTTTCTTATTTCTCTAAAAAGAAAAGACCCCCCCCCCCCCCTTCACATTCCCTGATGAAAGTAATTACAGGCTCATGCCTGTAATCTCGGCACTTTGGGAGGCCAAAGCGGGCAGATCATCTGAGGTTAGGAGTTTCAGACCAGCCTGACCAACATGGTGAAACCCTGTCTCTACTAAAATTACAAAATTAGCCGGGAGTGGTGGCACACGCCTGTAATCCCAGCTACTCGGGAGGCTGAAGCAGGAGAATCGCTTGAATCTGGGAGGTGGAGGTTGCAGTGAGCCGAGATCAGGCCATTGCACTCCAGCCTGGGCAAAAAGAGCAAAACTCCATCTCAAAAACAAGAAAAAAGAAAAAGAAAAAACGTCAAAGAGCAATACCAGCTATGCACTTATACATGCTGAAGTCAGTCTCACAGATACTATCATCGACCTTAACATTGATATTTATATTCATGTTAATGTATATCATAGACATGGAAATACACTGCCCAGATCCTCCTTCAAGGAAGGGCTTGCAGCCCAACTGCAGAGAGCACAGTTAGCAGATAGACACCAGCTGTGAACTTCTTTAGTATTTGCCTCAGCTGCAGAGCTCCTCCCCACTCAAGGCTGCATCCTTCCCCAGGGCAGTCCTCACTCAGTGACCCACAAAGGAGTTAAAAAAGGTGGTCTAGAGCCCCTTTGGCCCAGTGTGGGGGGCAACTTGACAGGCATACTGGCTGAGTATACATAGCTTTTTCTCCTACGAATTGAGAATCTGATTAGATAAGTAACACAACACTTTCTTTTCCAAATTAGAGTCCAAACAATACTCACCTCAAAAGGTTGTGAGAATTAAATAAGCACATTCATATTGCATATGTAGTCATAAGTGGTTGGCACCAAATATCTCTTCTGTGTGGTTTTTTTGTGTTGTTGTTTTTGAGATGGAGTCTCACTCTGTGAGACCTACATAGATTGAAAAAAAAGTGAGAAAGGTAGCTATCAGGGAAGAGGGAATTTAAAGCGCAAAGGCCTTAAGACAGAAAATGTGTTTGGCATTTTGTGAAAATAGCCAGAAAGCCTTGAGGCTATGAAGTAAAAGCAGGCAAGTAATATCAAGTTGGGGGTTGGTGTGGAGGAAGGAAACTCATAGGGCTTCCTAGGGTAGGTAAATTAATGTGGACAAGCAATCAAAAGCAATAGCAATCCTGATCTAATAAATCTGATAATACAAATTAACGAGACAGAAAAAGCCATGTTGTATCCTGAGTTACTAAAAGAGTGCATTAATACACCTGCTCCAAAGAAATGGGACTAAGGATTTACAAATATGGGATTCAGGAAATTCTGCATACCATATTCTCCTCCCATCGGAATCAAATTGTAATGCAAATGAGTCACTAGACTTTCATCACCTGGGTAAAGTTACTCTTAAGAGTTAGACCACTTAAGAATCAGGCTGACCTTTCTTGCTTTTCAAGAATACTTAGAATTGCAAAATTTGCCTTTAAAGAGTGGCGAGTATATCCCATTTTTATGGCTGTTTGACAACACTATTAATGTAATATAATTATTACACTGGAGGCTGGGCGTGGTGGCTCACGCCTGTAATCCCAGCACTTTGGGAGGCCGAGACGGGCGGATCACCTGAGGTCCAGGAGTTCGAGAGCAGCCAGGCCAGCATGGTGGAATCCCGTCTCTACTAAAAACACAAAAATTAGCTAGGGATGGTGGTGCATGCCTATGATCCCAGCTACTCGGGAGGCTCAGGCAGGAGAATCGCTTGAACCTGGGAGGTGGAAGTTGCAGTGAGCCGAGATCGCACCACTGCACTCCAGCCTGGGCAACAGGGAAAGACTCCATCTCAAAAACAAACATAAACTCTGGAATTAGTAAATAGACTTCAGGGATTTGCAGGTTTGATTTCACTTATTACCCCTGCTGAATAAGCTTCTCCGGTGTATCCTACACTAACTTGTGGGTCTTCATTGCCTTCCAGTGGATTGTTACATCTAGAAACATTGTAAAGAGTTGCTCCAGCCCAACCGGGAAAGAAACGCTTTACAATGTGATTTAATGAACAAACATGAAGTGAAACAAACATGACTGTGTCCAGCTTTCTCTAGGACAGTGGAGAGTGGCTCTGAAAAGAGCCTTTGTTTTTCAGTTTTCACAACCTCGCTCCTTATTTGACCTTATGGTGGCTCTCAGTCTTCTTAGGCAGCAGCACGGCCTGGATATTGGGCAAGACACCACCCTGCGCGATGGTGACTTTGCCCAGCAGCTTGTTGAGCTCTTCATCGTTGCGGATAGCCAGCTGGAGGTGACGCGGGATGATGCGGGTCTTCTTGTTGTCGCGGGCCGCATTGCCAGCCAGCTCCAGGATCTCAGCAGTCAGGTACTCCAGCACCGCAGCCAGGTACACCGGCGCGCCGGCCCCAACCCGCTCTGCATAATTGCCCTTGCGTAGTAGGCGGTGCACTCGGCCTACGGGAAACTGAAGCCCAGCCCGAGAAGAACGGGTCTTGGCCTTAGCGCGAGCTTTACCGCCTTGCTTGCCACGTCCAGACATACTGGTCACAACTTCCTTAAAGTAGCCAGCAAAACGAAAGTAGAGAGGCAGCGCCTTTTATAAACACCATTGGGCGCGAAAAAGAAGATATGTCATTGGTTAGAGTTGCAGCTTAATTTTAACCAATGGAAGTACGTCTTTTGGATTTGCTGATTGGGTTGATTAGGTATACCTAACCTCTGACGTCACCCTGAATAACCACCAATCAGATACAGGACTTTAACTCTTCCCCTTATTTGCATGAGAGGTTCTATATAAAAACGACTCCTGGTGCCTTGCTCCCATTACTTCCCGTTTTCTCCATCTGCTGTTAGTCCGCTTCGACTTGTAGCTTCGCCCTCAACATGCCGGAGCCAGCGAAATCCGCTCCTGCGCCCAAGAAGGGCTCGAAGAAGGCAGTGACTAAGGCCCAGAAGAAAGACGGCAAGAAGCGCAAGCGCAGCCGCAAGGAGAGCTACTCCGTGTACGTGTACAAGGTGCTGAAGCAGGTCCACCCTGACACCGGCATTTCCTCTAAGGCCATGGGAATCATGAACTCCTTCGTCAACGACATCTTCGAGCGCATTGCGGGTGAGGCTTCCCGCCTGGCGCATTACAACAAGCGCTCGACCATCACCTCCAGGGAGATCCAGACAGCCGTGCGCCTGCTGCTGCCCGGGGAGTTGGCCAAGCACGCCGTGTCCGAGGGCACCAAGGCCGTCACCAAGTACACCAGCGCTAAGTAAACCTGCCAAGTAAGCGTCTTAAAGCCCAACCCCAAAGGCTCTTTTAAGAGCCACTTAAATTGTCGATATTAGAGCTGCAAACACGTGTTCCTAATCCAGGTTTAAATAATGGTGGTCTCTTTAAAGGGGTTATGATCTCATTACACTGAGTAATGCGTACAGTGCTTGTAATCGAGTACAGGCTAAAGGGAAGCCACATGTACTTTGTTAGTACTGAGTAAGGAATATGGCGCCTAAAAAATTAAGGATATGCAGGAAACTTGCGTTAACAGAAAGTGCTTCCTGGCTCTTGGCGCGAAAATGGATACTTCCGTTGTGTCGAGTGCTGTGACTTCCTGTTAGAACTTGCTGAAAGCCTATTGTGTCACGTGTGCTTTCCACCATTTAAAGGAGTTCTAACTTTGAGTTTATGTGTTTGTAAATTTGGTTCCCGATGGCCTACCAACCAGTACGTATGGCTTTCGCTCGAGCAGTTACCTTTTTTAACCCCTTCTAGGCTGTACCCAGCTCTGCCTTGCTTGCTTCCGTCTCACCCCCCGTTTCCACCTCTCCAGCCCACAAGACATCGGGAAGATGCCAGACCACCAGGCAGGATAGTCTGCAAGGGTAAGGGGAGGAGCACAGCTTTTCTCATGAGTGAAGAAACGGAACGTGAGATCATCGCGGAGATTTTTGAATAGTTTACTAGTTTTTAAGGCATGTTCAGCGTCAATTGGTTCAATCAGTAATTTTTCCTTTTGACAAAGCTTATAGAAAAGGAAAAGCAACTGGATCCAGAAGGGGAAACAGACTGAGACTAGAGACAGTCCGCCCCGAAGCAAGAAGTTGGAGTAGAGGAGAAGACCAGCAGCACAGGGTCTGAGCAGAGTTAGGTGGGTTTTATTGTGTAACTGGAGGCTAGAATGGCTATGCCGGTGATAAGCAGTGTGGAACTTTTTTGGAAGAACCAAGTGAAAGAAAGGGTCCACGAATTTTAAGCTAGGTTGTTACCTGGCTAAATTTGTGATTTAGAAATGCAGGCCAGTTTCACAGGGAAATTTTTAATGTATATGTGTCTGTATATATATTTAAAACATATTTGGCCATGCATTGTTCTAGTCTTTGGGGATATTGCCCGCCCTTGAGCATTTGGAGATTAGCAAGGTCGTATTGGAAAACTTTAAATACATGCAAAGCATATGTTCACTGTTCATCTAAGTCTTATTTATCCTATCAGCAATTTTGGGGTTACATTAATATTCTAAGAAATGTATCAACAAGTAATTATATTTATTGTTTACCTATATAGAAGGCACTGATCTATATCTATACCTATATAGGAGGCAATCACTTGAAGTCAGGAATTCGAAAGCAGCATGGCTAACATAGTGAAACCCGTCTCTACTAACAATACAAAAATTAGCTGGGCGTGGTGGCATGTGCCTGTAGTCCCAGCTACTGGGGAAGCTGGGGCAGGAGAATTGCTGGAACCCAGGAGGCAAAGGTTGCAGTGAGCCGCGATCACCTGACTGCACTCCAGCCTGGGCAACAGAGCGAGACTCTGTCGCAAATAAAATTTAAAAACTAAGATACACTATGCCAATGAATTCTACCTTCAGGTATACCTGACTACTCTTTATAGACTAAAATTTTTACTCTGAAGTTATCTGCTGTTATTACCTTTAGACTTGCAAAAACTGTTTTTGCAAATGGACATATCATCTTGATTTTATAAAATTTACTTTCAGTCCTTTTTGCTTTTTACAAAATTCTGGAAGTGCATTTGTGTTTTAATAGAAATACTGGGTGGAAGTGGCCATAACTTTCTCCTGCTTTCACCCTCACCCCTTTTCTCACTCCCTTCAACATGATCTCATTTTATTTCTCTCGATAGCACAGATTCCCCCCCGCCCCCCGCCCCCGGAGACAGAGTCTAGCTCTGTTGCCCAGGCTGCAGTCCAATGGCGAGATCTTGGCTCACTGCAACCCTCTGCCTCCCAGGTTCAAGCGATTCTCTTGCCTCAGTTTCCCAAATGGCTGGTATTACAGGCGCCTGCCACCACGCCTGGCTAAATTTTGTATTTTTAGTAGAGATGGGGGTTTCAACATTTTGGCCAGGCTGGTCTCGAACTCCCGACCTCAGGCTATCCATACCCGCCTCGGCCTCCCAAAATGCTAGGATTACAGGCGTGAGCAACCATGCCCGGTTGATAGCACAGAGTTGAACAGCTGGAAGGAATCAAAAAGTTCAGAACAATGTTATTTCACAAATAGCTAAATGGATGCAAAGCTTAATTTGCTCAGATCGTTAGAATCAGAACAACATTCCATTATGCTCGTTTGTTCCCATTATACCGTATATCTCTTTGTCATTTATTTTCTCATTAGTCATGTGTATTAATTTGACTTAATTTGAAACAAAAATAGGGCTCTTTTATTCATTTGTATATTTCATAATCTCTTAGATTGTTATAAAGTTGAATGTGCTAAATTGTCTCCTGTCTCATAAAATTTTTTTTTTTTTTAAAGAGTAGTTCAGTGCTTTACAATAATTGCTGTGTGATTCTGGACCACAGCAATTTAATCTAGCAATTGTTACAGCCTCCTGAAGAACACTTGCACAGAATAATTGCCTGCTTCAGATTTTCCCATCCTTTGGGAAACTGAGAGTAGCTCTGGGATTGAAAAGTGGAGGTTTATTTAACTGTGGTTAGGGACTTGGCAATCATATGTTTGGTCTGTGTTGTTATCTAGTATCTGAACCTAGAAGTTGGAAGTAAAGAGGTCAATGGACCTAAGAAAATGGCATGGCTTTCTACCTTAGATGAGCTGGAAAAACTTAGTAATTCTTCAAGTCCTTAATACAAAGGAGTAAATGTCACAACTCTATGCCCATGAAGTGTAATATATCATGTCACTGCTTTCTTGATATTACCTGAGGTATAAGTACAGCTGGGAGAAGACCTTATCTCTGTCTTCAGGAATATAGGTGAAGGAAAGGAAAAAAAAATTTTTTTTTTTTTTGAGACAGTCTCACTGTCACCGAGGCTGGAGTGCAGTGGCACTGTGTCGGCTCAATGCAAACCTCTGTCTCCTGCGTTCAAGCAATTCTCCTGCCTCAGCCTCCTGAATAGCTGGGATTACAGGCGCCCGTGACCACGCCCGGCTAGTTTTTATATTTTTAGTAGAGACGTGGTTTCACCATGTTGGCCAGGCTGGTCTTGAACTCCTGACGTCAGGTGATCCACCCACCTTGGCCTCCCAAAGTGCTGGCGTGAACCGGGTGGGTGAGCCACCGTGCCCGGCCTGGGAAATTTGTTGTTCATTTGGTTTCTCCTATTTTCTCATTCTTTCTTGAACTAGGATTTTTCTGTCCTATTATAAGTGTCTGAAAGCCAGTTTGTTACTCTTAAGACACTACTCAAATAGAAATATAATACGGTCAGGTGCGATGGCTCATGCCTGTAATCCCAGCACTTTGGGAGGCTGAGGTGGGTGGATCACAAGGTCAGGAGTTCGAGACCAGCCTGGCCAGTATGGTGAAACCCCGTCTCTACTAAAAATACAAAAATTAGTCGGGCATGGTTTTGACTAATGGGACACCTGTAGTCCCAGCTGCTTGGAAGGCTGAGGCAGGAGAATGACTTGAACCTGGGAGGCAGAGGTTGCAGTGAGCCGAGATCATGGCACTGCACTCGAACCTGGGCAACAGAGCGAGATTCCATTTCAAAAAAAAAGGGGGGGGGGAGGGAATATAATACACATCATACATGTACATCTTATCTTTCCAGTAACCATTTTTAAAAGTTAAAAATCAGGCGCAGTGGCTCATGCCTGTAATCCCAGCACTTTGGGAGGCCGAGGTGGGTGGATCACCTGAGGTCAGGAGTTCAAGACCAGCCTGGTCAACATGGTGAAACCCCGTCTCTACTTAAAATACAAAAAATTAGCCGGGCGGGTATGCATCTGTATTCCCAGCTACTCGGGAGGCTGAGGCAGGAGAATCTCTTGAACCCGGGAGGCAGAGGTTGCAGTGAGCTGTGATGGCGCCATTGCACTCCAACCTGGGGGACAAGAGTGTCGAGACTTCGTTTCCAAAAAAAAAAAAAAGTTACAATTAATTTTAATAATGTATCCTATTTGACAGAATGTATCAAAAATACAGTTTCAGCATATAGTCAATACAGAATGTATTAAATATCTTGCATTCTTTTTTCATTTCAAATCTTCAAAATCTGGTGGGTATTTTACACTTTTACAGTATATCAACATAAATTTTCATGGGGAATTCTTCAACTGTAATTAGAATAAGAAGATTCTGATTCATGTCCCTAAGGTGTTCCAAGCATACTTGGATGTTATCTAATTGAATCCAGCACCAGTTTTTAAATGTAAACTAATTAAAATATAATTAAATACTCCCTCAGTCACATGCCACATTGTAAGTGCTCAAACTCCATGCATGGCTAGTGCTATACCATAAGACACTCAATGAGCAGAACTTGACCTAAAACCCACTAGGGCACTATGCAAAGGATTACAATTCTTTCTGGCGACACCACTTACTACAGTTTTTCCTAAGGGAGTGTTTAATCCACTGGGCTTGGAACATGAAAAATGACAGGGAAGGACATGTTACATTGCTGCAGATTTCTTTAACAATAACATAACTATATAGACACAAAATGAAAATGACTTTCTCAGGTAGGCCCACAAACTGACACATGAAAATAATTAATTCCTATTGGGATAAGTGACAGGCAGGTTTTGTACCTGTCCTGACACATTTCCCCAAATTCTCCATTATAGGACTAGCACCACTACTACTCTCTGTGATGGCTTCTCTATCTACTAAGAGAATGTGATTAAGAATATTACAGGTTTGAGTGAGTGTATGTTCAGGGCAATTTGAATTTATGCTCCTGGAAGAATAAAAATTTAAAAATTACAAGTTTGGGTCACAGACTCTAACATTTGTGAATTGGTTATTTGATTTGGCCTCTATTTTGCCATTTTAAAATAAGAGTAGTAAAATCTATCATAAAAATATGAGATATGAGATAATCCATGTAAAGCATTTAACACACTTTTCAACAAACTTTCATTGTATCTTAGGAATTACTTTCCTCTTTCACCCTTTGTTTTGTCCCTTTTGTAATACTTTGAAAATTTTAGGTATTGTTAATCATTGCTTATTTAGAGAGTAAGGTCAATCTTTTGTGAGGTCTTCCCTTAGCTCGCTCTTAAAGCTACTCTTAGAGCTATTTCAGAAAAGCCTTGGCCGGGCGCGGTGGCTCAAGCCTGTAATCCCAGCACTTTGGGAGGCCGAGACGGGCGGATCACGAGGTCAGGAGATCGAGACCATCCTGGCTAACACGGTGAAACCCCATCTCTACTAAAAATACAAAAAAATTAGCCGGGCGAGGTGGCGGGCGCCTGTAGTCCCAGCTACTCCGGAGGCTGAGGCAGGATAATGGCGTAAACCCGGGAGGCGGAACTTGCAGTGAGCTGAGATCCGGCCACTGTACTCCAGCCCGGGCGACAGAGCGAGACGCCGTCTCAAAAAAAAAAAAAAAAAAAAAAAAAAAAAAAGAAAAGCCTTACTATCCATTTCAAGCCAAATCAGGAGATAAGCAGCCTAAATACTTTTTTTTTTTCTCCCCAGATTGATGCCTGCAGCTCCTGGGGAAAGTGGAAGGCAGATAACTCCTTTATGAAAAGGCAGCACTCAAAAACTGAAAAATATAAATCCAACATTATTAAAATTCTGTACATCCAAAGATATCACGAACAGTTAAAAACGAACCCACAAGGTGACAGAATATATTTGTCACATACTGACAAAGTTTAAACTCAAATATATAAATATTTACAAATCAAAACTCATAAAATAAAAACTGTAGAGAATCTGAATAGGCTATTCCCAGAAAAGTGGGAAAATC
Source organism: Rhinopithecus roxellana (assembly GCF_007565055.1). Classification (NCBI taxonomy): domain Eukaryota; kingdom Metazoa; phylum Chordata; class Mammalia; order Primates; family Cercopithecidae; genus Rhinopithecus; species Rhinopithecus roxellana. Next base: position 20,377,911 of record NC_044552.1, on the reverse strand, counting down.
TCCAAATAGCCAAAAATCTCATTGAAAAAACTCCAATCTGACATTAGGAAATGCTGATAAACAATAATTCGGAAGCACTGCTGGTGGAATATGGGAGTGTAAATTTTAAAATACTATCCTGGAAAGCAAATTGTTCATTTTTACTCATGTTGAATATGTACATACTTTTACCAAATAATTCCACTTTCATGGAACCAGAAAATGCACAGGTGTGTACAGTGCTGTTTTGTAATGAGGAAAAAAAAAAAAATCAACAGAAATGAATAAAGTATTTACTGACACATTAGAAAACTAGATTAATGGTGAAAATAACGTAGAACGGCACATTTCAACACGGATATATTTCAAGAGCAAATGTAAAAATTCATGAAGACGTTTAAAATAGATTAGGGGTATGTGCATCTAAAGTTAAAAATAAAACGCGTAGGAACAGTAAACACCAAATTCAGAATATCAGTTTATCCTAGAATATTAGTTAATTCTAGGATAGGAAAAAGGGAGGGCTGTGCTACTGAGAAAGGACATGAGGATTTTAACTGCACTTGTTGAATAAGTGGTGTGGTCACCAGCGCATTTTGTATACTTGATATATTTCAGTATTTAAAAATCGTATCAGAAGGCAAACATATAAAGGAATATTATTACTAAGACTCTTAAGACTACCCAGCTGTCTTCTACAGTAGTAAAAGTATGGTCTGCTCCCCACATGCAGAGCTCTGTGCCACCCACGTCTTCTTAAACCAGCCACCACTAAGCTTTCCTGGAGGCTCCAGCATTTAATGGAGCCCCATCAAACCCCTCATCTCTCCCCAGACGTATTTGAAGGGCCAGAGGGAAGTTCTAGCCCGCCCCTTTTTAGGCCCCAGACCCCTTGGCTTTCTAAACTAATCCGAGCGGTAAACCGGCTGTGGGCAATTTCCAAGCAGCCGCCAGAAGTTACTGGCCAGCAGAGGCTCTTCTGGCCTTGGGAAATCTCGGCCCAGGGCCATCTGTAGTCATCAGCCCACTTTCGACATCCCGAGTTAATCTTTTTAAAACAGGATAAGAGAACTCACTGACAAGGACCCTATTAAGAGACTCACTTTGCTGTCATTTCAACTCTTTTGTTGAAAGCTTAGGGGCCCTAAAAAGGGCCTTTTTAGAGAAGGACACGGCTTCAAAATGCAGTTTAGCCGCCGAAGCCATAAAGGGTGCGGCCCTGGCGCTTCAGCGCATAGACTACGTCCATGGCGGTGACCGTCTTGCGCTTGGCGTGCTCCGTGTAGGTCACGGCGTCCCGGATCACGTTCTCCAGGAACACCTTCAGCACCCCGCGGGTCTCCTCATAGATGAGGCCGGAGATGCGCTTCACGCCACCGCGGCGAGCAAGGCGCCGGATGGCTGGCTTGGTGATTCCCTGGATGTTGTCGCGCAGCACTTTGCGGTGGCGCTTGGCACCCCCTTTCCCCAGACCCTTACCTCCTTTGCCGCGTCCTGACATTATCAAGTGATCAGAGAACAAAGATCTGCTGCCTGTGATGGCAGCTTTCTTTTATGGGTAAACCCTGCGGACCAGACTGAAAACCGGAAGAGCTTTGGCGGGAAGTCCCTCCGCGTCGGGGGAGGGGACCTAAAAGGGAAACAGGCCTGCTGTGCACTACTCCCTTTTGTTCTCCTTCAGTCCTTTTTAATCCTCAAGACCTAGGCTGTTTTTCTTCCTTTTTTCATTTAACATGATTCCTGCCTCATAACAAAAATGTTAACATTATAGAAGATACATTAAGCAAAAAGAATAAAATATTATCTTTACATATATACATGTTTTCTTTAACATTATTTGTGTGGAACTATGCTATTTTGTGGCATTTTTCTCCTTAATATACCATGGAAATATACTCCATATGCTAAATTCCTAGCAATACAAGATAGACTCATATAGAATTTAAAGATCGTTCAGGTATATTGCTAAGTTATCTTCTACTTATTTTCATTTCCAGTGTTTGGGGTGGAGAATTATCCCCCCAGATATCGAGCTTGGTAATCCTGGGTGCTTTTGAAAATTGAAGGTTCTCAGAAACAAGTCTAAGAATCAAGGTCCCTCTAACTTTGTCTTGTTTCTCTTTCAGGGAAGGACTTTCTCTGGAATTTCCTGATATGACCAAGAAAGCTTCTTACCAAAAGAAGCATAATTGCCTTCGGTTACCTCATTATCTACTGCAGAAAAGAAGACTGAAGAATGCAACCATACCTAGATGGACTTTCCCACAAGATAAAGCTGGCCTCTTGATCTCATTCAGATTCCAAAGAGAATCATTTACAAGTTAATTTCTTTCTCCTTGGTCCATTCCTTCTCCCTAATAATCATTTACTGTTCCTCAAAGAATTGTCTACATTACCCATCTCCTCTTTTGCCTCTGAGAAAGGGTATATAAGCTTCTGTACCCCACTAGGGGGTTGAGGTAATTATTCTGTGGTCCCCAGCCCTGTACCTTAATAAATTTGTATGCCTTTTCTCTTATTAATATTCTCTTATCAGTTGATTTTCAGTAAACTTTCAGAGGGCAAAAGGGAGGTTTTCTCTTGGCCCCTACACCAGTAGCAGTTTCTGATATGCCTACAACCTTAACTAATGCTGGGTAGAACCATTTTAAATAATCTAACTGTACTAATAAGGATTTTATTTCTTGTATATAGAAACAACTTTTCAAAAAGTTAATCAGCTGGTTAGTCAGTACAATACATGACCTATTTCCCCCACTGATTTGAGGAACTTATCATATACTGAATATATGAGCCACCGCACCCAGCCTATCTGGTGATTTTCTTGCTACTCTTTATTTCAATGAGTTCCTTACAGCAATGCTTGAAGTATTTTCAAAGTACTCCACTTAAATGTCATAAAGTAAATGAAGATAAACTTTTCATTAAAATACTTTAAAAATTTTTGCATTTACATTGCAATAAAAGAAAACTTGCCATACATCTTTGGAAAACAAAACAAAATTGATATGACTCGCTGTAACTTGCTGTAGCTGAATTCAGTATATGTTGTAAAGAGGGTAAGGTAGCATAGATTAATTGAATACTTAATCTAAGGGTAAATACAAATTAAAAATAACAGGCTTAATTATCTGTTGTAAACAAGAGACTTCCTTTCTCATCGCTTTCAAGATGTCTTTCTCTGTCCTTTTAAAATGTATGCAAATCCTTTTAATGACTAAATAGGCTTTATAACAATATTTTCTCAATGCCTGGAGAGCCATCTCTTTGAAATGTTCATCATTTAAAAAGATAGTGCTCTGTCTCCCAGTTTCCAGCGAGAAAATAGGCCAAACTTTAGCTGTCACCTAACTTCGAATTGCAAAACCTATCCAACGTGGCTATACATAATAAGAAAGCAAGATTTCTTTCTGGTTTTGCAATCTCTTCCCAAGATTGCCTGTGATAAGCAACTCTCTGGTTTAATGCTTATTCAATAATAAAATTATTTATATTCTTTGGGAGATTTCAAAATTGTATTTCCCCAGCATTAGTTAACAAATATATTTCTCTACTTGAGCTTCTCACCAATCAGAAGCCATTTTCTGTATCTGATTTCATGAGTTTTCGCATAGCAATTAGTGACAATAAGGATAGCAATGAATGGTAAAACGTGGCAGAATATGCCATCCCAAAATATGCCATTTTGGAATAAGATTTTGAGATAAAGGCAATTTACAAGAGTAGGTACAAGAAAGGCAGAAAGGCACTCTCACTGTTGTTCCCTTTTTCCTCCCTAAAAGCAGAAATTAAAATTCCCATGTCCGTGTGAAGAGACCACCAAACAGGTTTTGTGTGAGCAACAAGGCTGTTTATTTCACCTGGGTGCAGGCGGGCTGAGTCCGAAAAGAGAGTCAGCAAAGGGTGGTGGGATTATCATTAGTTCTTACAGGTTTTGGGATAGGCGGTGGAGTTAAGAGCAATGTTTTGGGGGTAGGGGATGGATCTCACAAAGTACATTCTCAAGGGTGGGGAGAATTATAAAGTACATTGATCAGTTAGGGTGGGGCAGAAACAAATCACAATGGTGGAATGTCATCAGTTAAGGCTGTTTTCACTTCTGTGGATCTTCAGTTGCTTCAGGCCATCGATGTATATGTGCATGTCACAGGCTTAGCTTGGGCTCGGAGGCCTGATGTGGAAGATGTCCTCCCTGTACCAAAAGGAAAAGAACATTTTCATCAAGGACAGGAAGTTGAAACCAAGAGAATTCTGTAAAAGCAAATCTCCTTAAAATAATTGTTGTTTTCCTTTAGCCTTCCTACACAGTTATATTTTCACAATTTACTCTGTTCAACCTACTATAAAAGCATTTAGGTTTTGCTACTTCTTTGGGGTCTGTAATTAGAGCTCCCATGTCCCATGCCACATAAAATTTATATTAAATAAATTTATATGCTTTTCTCCTCTTAATCTGTCTTATGTCAGTTTAATTATCAGGCCCAGCCATAAAAACTCTTAAGAGGATAGAGGTAAAATTTGGCTTCCCCTACAAGGATGTTTGAGTTTGTCAGACTCTTTAGTTTCTGAAATTGACGGTAAATTTAGTTCTGAAATTGATAGTAAACATACACACAGTATAACATTTTAAAAAATGTGATGCTAGTCAGTCTCTTTTCTAATAGGATAACTGACTATCAAGATAAACTTAGTTCAAACAGAGTAACTCTGAGTACTCAACATTCTTTCACATTACAAAACAAATCTAGCAGCAAACTTTATTATGTCAAAGGCGTTTAAATCAGAGCAACTCCATCTTGAATAGGAGCTGGGTAAAATAAGGCTGAGGCCTACTGGGCTGCATTCCCAGAAGCTTAAGGCATTTGTATTCACAGAATGAGTCACAGAAGAGGTTGGCACAAGGTACAGGTCACAAAGACTTTCCTAATGAAAGCATGAGGTAAAGAAGCCAGCCAAAACCTACCAAAATCAAGATGGCGAGGAAATTGACCTCTGGTTATCCTCACTGCTCATTATACACACTTATAATGCATCAGCATGCTAAAAGACACTCCCACCAGTGCCATGATCATTTACAGAAGCCATGGCAACGTCGGAAAGCTACCCTATATGGTCTAAAAGGAGGAGGAACTCTCAGTTGGGGAATTGCCCACCCCTTTCCCAGAAAACTCATGAAGAATCCATCCCTTGTTTAGCATGTAATCAAGAAATAACTATAAATATCCTTAGACTAGAACAAAAGAACAATTTTCTTTACCTCTCTAATAAACTTGCTTTCACTGTACTCTATGGATTTGCCTCGAATTCTTTCTTGAGAGAGACCCAAGAACCCTCTCTTGGTGTCTGGATTGGGACCCCTTTCCAGTAACAGTTACACTTGCAAAATACATCCTGTGTCCAACCACTGTACATTTAATTGTGAAATTTATTAAATATTAATTTAAATAAGTTGAAAGACCTTTAAAGACGAACAATTCAAAAATGAGTAAAATTATCATTTGGGCTACACAGTATAAAAATCCATCAAAAAGCCAAACATTTTACTATTTTGGGGGCGTCTCAAGTACCTATTTTTGCTAATTGTCAGCACTTGTTTCTGTTCCAGAACATCATATTTATACTAGGATTGGAAGTAGTTATATTTTAACAACAAGAAACAGAAACAATAAAATGTTACAAGATGTCAATAGACTAAGTGCTAAAGAAATTCCAGATAGGAAGAGGCGGTATCTAGAGAAAAGGAGCTGAAAAGAAATGGAGTAGGTTGACCAAATTTTAAGGCAAGAGTTTTTAACCTGAGGTCCATATTTATATGTCACAACGCCCCTAAGGATAAAAATTCAGCAATTGGAGGGTGCTGAAGGGGAAGTCTGTGAGTTTGGGTAGTAAAATATCTATTTTTAAAAAGTTAACCTTGACTGAACTTGAACATTTCACTTTATTATGAATTTAGGCCACAAATCTCAGTACCTGTTACTTTGTAACCCAAAAGACATTAGATATTTCATTTCTCATTACAATTGCTGAGTTATCTTTAAACATTTATACTCCTCTAATTAGTAAACAGCAATTAGGCTCACCAAATCATATAATGTGTTAACTATATTAACAACATAACTATATAGGGCCATTTATCACTATCAAGTTTTAAAAATACTCTGATAACTGTAATTTAACTTCGGCATTTTATATACTTAAAACATCATTCTGAGATTTTCCATGTTACCAGACAGCCAAAAGTGTCTACAATACGCAAGAAAAATGAGTTAATGTCTTTTTCTCAAAATTACATCAGAGTGGGCCAGGCGCTGTGGCTTACGCCTGTAATCCCAGCACTTTGGGAGGCCGAGGTGGGCGGATCACGAGGTCAGGAGATTGAGATCATTCTGGCTAACACGGTGAAACCCCGTCTCTACTAAAAATACAAAAAATTAGCCGGGCGTGGTGGCGGGTGCCTGCAGTCCCAGCTACTTGGGAGGCTGAGGCAGGAGAATGGAGTGAACCCGGGAGGCGGAGCTTGCAGTGAACAGAAATCACGCCACTGCACTTCAGCCTGGGCCACAGAGCAAGACCGCGTCTCAAAAAAATAAAATAAAATAAAAATAAATAAATAAATAAATTACATCAGAGTTCAGTGAACAGAGGTAGGAGGCAAGATTGTGCAATCTTGGCATAAGTATTCCTTATTTAGCTACAACACCAAAAGTTATTTGCACTATCGTACTAAATAACCCTCCTCCACAGAAATCTGCCAGTCTTGCTAGGAGGCCTGTTTGTGACAGGAACGCCCAACACTGTACATTTCTAATACTCATTTCTAAAGTACATTTCTAATACTCATCATGTGTTGAACCATATTATAATCCTCTATGTATTTTCCCCCGTATCTGTGAGGAAGACATTTTAACAGTCTGTGTGCTAACACTTTACCTCAAATTTCCTGAAAGGGTTTTAAGGTTTATTAGAAATAACTATCCTGTCAAGTTCTTCTGGGTAAGCAACTTAGGATATTAGGCCTTTCCAAATGAGAAATCTTTCTTGGGCTCCAGATAACGTCATCCCAGTATTTTACTCACTTCATTTTAAAGGAATACTTTGAAACATGCAGTGGGGTGGGTAAGAGAATGCTTCACAGCTATCCATTAGGAAAGACGTGTCTCTGAGAGAGCCTTTGCAGGGAGGTGGACTATCGTGTCACAAAGTCCTGCAGCCTCGCTCTCCTACAGCGGCGTCACCGCCGAGCTCTCGCAGCAGGCAGCTTGCTGATCCGCAGCTCGGAGTTCTGGTAGCGCAGTACGTCGCGCGCAGGGTCACCGTGCCGAGCACGTAGCGGCGGGACATCTTGCCGCCCTTGGCCCGCGTGGAATAGCTGTCTGCTTAATTCTAGCCAGGACAATAACCCTTGTGCCAAAGTGCTTCAAAAACTCACTAAGCCACTGGCACTCTGTGGACACCCACTAAGTTTAAAATTAAGTAGTGGCCTAATACATCTGTTCACATCCTAACTTTTAAACGTGGTAGAATCTGGACCACCTTCCCTGTAGTTTTTCTTTTAAATCTGCGGTGTTCGCTACACACGGTCTTCAAAAGGTATAAGGTTGGGTAACTTATGACTGAAGTTTTCCCCATGTCTCATTTTCTTTCACATGGAAGAAATGTTAGTTCTTTTAGAGAAGACGTGGGTGGCCCTTAAAAGAGCCGTTGGTTTGGACTCGTTTTACTCCAGTTGCCACAAACTAGTCCAGGTAGTTACTTGCCCTTCGCCTTGTGGTGGCTCTCAGTCTTTTTGGGCAGCAGCACTGCCTGGATGTTGGGCAGGACACCGCCCTGTGCGATGGTGACTTTGCCCAGCAGCTTGTTGAGTTCCTCGTCGTTGCGGATGGCCAGTTGGAGGTGACGCGGGATGATGCGGGTCTTCTTGTTGTCGCGGGCCGCATTGCCCGCCAGTTCCAGGATCTCGGCGGTCAGGTACTCTAGCACCGCTGCCAGATACACCGGTGCGCCGGCCCCGACCCTCTCCGCATAATTGCCCTTGCGGAGCAGGCGGTGCACTCGGCCCACGGGGAACTGGAGCCCGGCCCTAGAGGAGCGGGTCTTGGCCTTTGCGCGAGCCTTACCTCCCTGCTTTCCACGTCCAGACATCGCGAGCACAACTAACTCACCTCAACCAACTACGAAACAAACACGCCAGGCGGCGCTTTTTATAAACATTATTGGGCGCGAAAAAGAAGACGTGTTGTTGGTTAGGACTGCAGTTTAATTTCAACCAATGGTAGTGCGTCTTCTGGATTTGCGAATCCTGATTGGGCAGAACTGACCGCTGACGTTACCCTGAATAACTACCAATCAGACACAAGACTTCAACTCTTCACCTTATTTGCATAAGCGATTCTATATAAAAGCGCCTTTGTCATACCTTGCTCACTCTGTTTTTCTTTTTCCTTGGAGCTTTGTAGTTACTGTTCGCTATGCCAGAGCCAGCGAAGTCCGCTCCCGCCCCGAAAAAGGGCTCCAAGAAGGCGGTGACTAAGGCGCAGAAGAAGGACGGCAAGAAGCGCAAGCGCAGCCGCAAGGAGAGTTATTCCATCTATGTGTACAAGGTGCTGAAGCAGGTCCACCCTGACACCGGCATTTCGTCCAAGGCCATGGGCATCATGAATTCGTTTGTGAACGACATTTTCGAGCGCATTGCTGGTGAGGCTTCCCGCCTGGCGCATTACAACAAGCGCTCGACCATCACCTCCAGGGAGATCCAGACGGCTGTGCGCCTGCTGCTGCCGGGGGAGTTGGCCAAGCACGCCGTGTCCGAGGGCACCAAGGCCGTCACCAAGTACACCAGCGCTAAATAAACAGTGAGTTGGTTGCAAACTCTCAACCCTAACGGCTCTTTTAAGAGCCACCCATCTTCTCAAAGAGAGAGCTGGTGCTTGTATTCCTCCTGTGCTGGCCATTGATAAGTACTTGTAATTCGCTACTATGTTTTTCAGTCTGAACTAATCCTTGATGACTTTTTTTTTAGATCTGCCATTCTAATCCCCTTAGAGTTAAGTAAGGAGATGGGGAGACCTTCTATTATACGTTCGAAACCAATTAAAATACTCGTCGGTCCCCCAGCGGATAGTGAGTTGGAACAGTGCCAAATTCCAGCGGTTATCAGTTTGAATTTGTCCGGGCAGCGCCCGCCCTTCCTCTCTGCATCCTGATTAGTTGCTGTATTCCACGGTCGGTTTGGGTGTGCTAAAGGAATTCAAACCCCGCCTTTATTTGGCCTTCCTTAACAAACTCAGTAAACTGTCAGTTTGTCAGTTTCTCATTCTTGAGTATTTTATCGCTTTCGGGAAAGAGGTTTATCTCTCAATTTTCATTGGATAGAGCGATTTTTTTTAAAAGGGACCGTTTATGGCAACATAATCAGTTTGTGTGTGTTTTTTTTTTTTTTTTTGTGAGGGAGACTTCCTCTGTCACCCAGACGGGAGTGCAGTGGCGCGATCTCAGCTCACTGCAACCTCAGCCTCCCGGGTTCCAGCGATTCTCCTGCCTCAGCCTTCCGGGTAGCTGGGATTAGAGGCATGCGCCACCATGCCCGCATAATTTTTGTATTTTTAGTAGGGACGGGATTTCACCATGTTGGCCAGGCTGGTCTCGAACTCCTGACTTTAGATGATCCACCAGCCTCAGCCTCCCAAAGTGCTAGGATTACAGGCGTGAGCCATCCAGTCCGGCTGCAATGGAATTTGAAGGCCGTAGTTTTCAGCCTGATCAATGCTTTATTTCTAATTAGAATACTATTTTCCCTTTATGGTATATCTATATAAGCAAAGGCATTAGAAGCCTAAACAGGACAATTCGGGGTGTTAGGGCAGAAAACTTGAGGACATTTATCCCAGACTCTTTTCTGAAATAAGTCAATTTCAATTTTAAAACTCCTTTCTTTAGTATTTTAAATACTGTTTTTGACTGCCTAGAAGTGAGGAAAAACAAGTTCCCCCTTACTCAGGTTGTCACAAATGAGAACCAGTCATCCAACAAACGATGTTGCTCTAGGTTGTAACTATTCAGTCATGTGTCTCTTAGGTAAAAATCTAAGGTCTATAAAGCATTTGGAAGCTCCCACTATGACTGGCTTTAGGTTTCAAAGGTAGTAATTGTATATAAACTTGAGTTACTATCTAGTTTATTTAAAATGGATCTAAATTTAGCAGAGTAATAGCATCTAAAGCAATTAGTATTTTTGTTAAATCCACTATCAAATACACACTTTTCTCTTGTTGACTCAAGTCCTACCTATTTTTTTCAAAGCCCAGTTTAATATTGTCTGCTTTATGAAATTTCTTTTTTGAGGTTTTTCTCGGACACTTGTCTAGCCTTTGAAAACTCTCTGTAGAGTTTCTAAAATATATATCTCTTTGAATTGCTATCTGGTTTGTTGTATATATTTCTATGTAGAAAATATACACTCAAGTTCTTTTCCTTCACTGTAATCCCATACTAATGATAACTGAACTGTTATCAATTCTGTGAATAAATAGAACTTAAGTTACTTTTATGACATTGTTATGTTACAGGGGCCTCTGACCCTATTAATCCAAATAGTCAGATGATATTTCCAAGCTAAATAACTTGCTTCTTTATCTTACAAGATATAGAAATCAGAATAAAAAGCAGAGTTTGTAAGAAAAGGAGGATTGCGACTGACTCATGGGCATATTGTCCAGCCACAGGTGAAAATTTGTAAAGGCTAGGTTTTCGAAAACTACACAAAGTTAAGTTGAAATGAACCCAGCTAATTCTGTTACTCAGAAGACTAACTTGCCTAAGGGGTAATGAAACAAATGATCACCTTACGGGTTATTTTCATCTTGCTAGTGTCCCCTTAAGAATAAGCACAAAAAATACTTTGCTTGAAAAACTGAATGGGACTGGGTGGGGTGGCTCATGCCTGTAATCCCAGCACTTTGGGAGGCCGAGGCTGGTGGATCAGTTGAGGTCAGGAGTTCGAGATCAGCCTGGCCAACATGGTGAAACCCCGTCCCTACTAAAAATACAAAAATTAGCCCGATGTGCTCGCGGGACCCTGTAATCTCAGCTACTAGGGAGACTCAGGCAGGAGAATCACTTGACCCCAGGAGGCGGAGGTTGCAGTGAGCTGAGATCCTGTCACTGCACTCCAGCCTGGGCAACAGAGGGGTTTCTGTCTCAAAAAAAAAAAAAAAAGAAAGAAAGAAAAGAAAAACTGAATGCTACAAGTTCAACCCATTACTAACCAGTTCCTGAAGAATTGGCTTTTTTCTCTTTTTTTTTCCTTTGGCTTTTCCCTTCATTTTAAAAAGGGGGATGTAATAGTACCTCTTGAGCAAATAGTTTTGGTATACTTACAACAATGTCCTGTACATAGTAAGCATTCAATATAAGCTGGCTAATACTACTGATGCCAGTTGTAACAGTAGCATTAGAAGCCATAGCTCAAGTATGTCCATAAATGGCAATAGGAAAAAGAATTTCTGTCACTCAGCACAATTTGGAGTACTGAATGCCATTGTTTACTTTTTCTAGAAGGAGAGTGACCTAAGACACTGATTTAAACTGAATGTACACGGTTAATGGTTTGGATAGACAGAGATTTTAAGTAGGCAAAAGTGGAGGCTGTGTTGACAAGAAGCTTTGGGGAATGGTGATATGGACGAATTTCCCAGAATGGTCCCAGAGTATGAGAATAATGTCCCATATGAATGCTAACCTAAATTCTCACTCTTAAGAGGAGGCTATCAACAGTCAGGTACAATCAACCATGTGGCTGTTATGTAGTCTCTTTTCCTATCACCCCACTGCTTGCCCAAGTGATTTATTTGTAAACAATGTGACCAGGATGGCAGGCAATGGTAGAGGTGATACTTGAGCTCTGTAGTATAGACTTAGCTCACCAAGGCTGACCTCTGGATACTGATGCTGCTAAGTGCCCCATATGTCAGGGGAAGTATTCTTGTATTCTTGCAAGTATTTTGTCATGGATAAGGCAGGGATTTGTCTTCACTGAGATAAACACTCTAAATTTGGATATGCTTCACTTTGCTGTTGCTAGCAGGACCGCCTATGAACTTACTGAACACTTTATACCTCATATCTCAACATTTTTTGGACCCATTTCTATGCATTATACAGAAAGGGTAAGGTAATGAATGGATGACCATGGGACTCAGTAGTCCTAATGTGTACCACATTCCTTATAAGCAGAAGTCTCAGTTTTTGGAAGACTCAGTTAAAGTGGCATGTAGTCATTTAGCACCCTCTTGGAGTACTGTTCAATTTTGGATGTTGTAGATGTGCTGAATAGTGACTAAGAAAAGGCATAATTTCTTCTGTAGCCAAAATGCATTGGTTAAAGAAAAGAGATGTAGGAATGGAGTGGTCTGTCTCATATTACACTTAATAATAGCCAACTCAAAAAAGTTATGCTTTTCATGTTTCCAACTCAGGGCTCTCTGCTGTTTTTTTGTTTTAGAAAAGGAGGAGCACATACTCCCACCAGTAGTCATGGAGATGCCTCTTTGTTTATTGATTTACCAAAAATGATTTATTTTTATATGAAGTTTAAAGCAGTTTAAATTACATTCATTTGCTGGCTTAAAGAACTGTGGGAAGTCTTGACTTAATGGGAGTTGGGCTTTTGGACTCCTCCTCTGTGTGTCAGTTTTCTTTTTATTTCTGTTTTCACCCCCGCTTCCCCCACTCCTCCCCTCTCTTTTTAGGGGTATAGGCAAGGAACCGTGACAGATAATTTGAGTATTTTTAAAAACACTCTAATAAAAAGTACACCTTTGGCCGGGCGCGGTGGCTCACGCCTGTAATCCCAGCATTTTGGGAGGCTGAGGCGGGCGGATCACGTAAGGTCAGGAAGGAGATCAGCCTGGCCAACATGGTGAAACCCGGTCTTTACTAAAAATACAAAAATAAGCCAGGCGTAGTGGTGCGTGCCTGTAGTCCCAGCTACTTGGGAGGCTGAGGCAGGAGAATCGCCTGAACCCGGGAGGCAAAGATTGCAATGAGCCGAGATCGTGCCACTGCACTTCAGCCTGGGCGACAGATCTCAAAAAAAAAAAAAAAAAAAAAAAAAAAAAAGAAAGAAAACCATTTTTTCCAAAACACTTTTCAAAGAATGTTTTAAAAACAATGACAATCCATAATCAGTGAGAATTCCCACCCAGATTATGGTCTCAATTCCTTTTTCAAAGAGCAGTCAGGCTACTTGGAGACTTGGGTAAATTTATGGATTTTAATACATTCAAGAGGAACAGCAACCAAATGCCGTATTTGGATCTGGTGGGATCTCAGTCAGACAAAATCAGTATAAAAAATACTTGAGACAATTCAGGATTTTCTTTCTTTAAGGGCTAGGTATTGGATAATGTTACACATCATTTTTAAAATTTTCTTAGGTGTAAAATCTAGTGTATTTTCTTTATATCCGTATCTGTTAGGGTATTTGTGAAAATATTCATGATTAAAATCACATATTTGGGATTTCATGTTTTGGATATTTTTTAGACTCCCTCATCTGTCAGTGTGGGTGCGGATAATGAAACAAAATGGGCAAGATGTTGGTAACTATTGAAGCCTCCGCGACGAGCCTTGGGAAGTGCAGGATTCTCTGTATTTTTGTGTCCATGACCACTCCCTTTCCCTTCCAAAAAAAAAGTTAAAAAAAAAAAAAAAAGCTGGCCAAATCAGTGAACGTATTTCTTTTTTGGTCAACAAAGGGCTACCCTGAGAGAAATCTACATGCAGAGGAGTTCAGGCGACTGAACTAACGAAACGCTGCTGTTGGCACAGGGAGGAGTTCTCGGGGCCGCACCCTCGTCTGTCCCGCAGGCGAATTGAGAAGCGCTATCGCCATCTTGTGGCGATAATGGATAGGATAATGTAGCTAAAACTGTTTCGTTTTGTGATTTCCATTAGGTATTTCATTGCTACGGTTTAATAATTGAATATGCAAAAAATACTATAAACCATCCCATCTCCAAAAGCCCCCAGCCGCCCAGTTCCCTCATCTACTTGGCAACGATTCTCTTTTTGACCAAACTCTAGGCGGCTTCTTCTGAGCCCCCTTCTGGACTAGGTGGCCACTTTGGCCTATAAAGACCTGAACAATTTCTAATAGCCCCGGTCTCCTCAAGTGCCTGCCTGAGAAAACTCAATTGATGCCGCCAAAGGAATTTACCGTTTGTTTCAGTCAACGTCTGAAGATAGGGCCCTCGTCTCCCAGGCTCTGTGGAGCCTGATTTTGATATGTGCCAGTTATGAAACCCAGATGGTTTCCCACTGTCAGTGATTACTAAATAAAATCTATTTTTGTCATTTAAACTAAGGCCTGGCTGTGTTTTATCTTTGATATACTACAGTGAACCACTTTTCGTTTCCTGTGTACCTGTCTGGAATACCTTTATACAAACACAAATAAACAAATGTGTCCTCTTTCATTCAAGTTTGCCCCCTTTCATTCAAATGATTGATGGTCACATGTTCTTCACAGGTTCTGTCTCTTGCTTTTCTCATTAACTATCTGTCTTTCTTATTGCAGGTGGAGTGGCTGAAACTTCTCAGCAGGTGCACCTACACTAGTGACCTGAGGAGAGAAACCCTAACCCCACAATAGCTGCATCTTCTCTGAAGACAACACTGATGCTCATCTTTGAAATGAAGGGCAGTGTGTGCATTTCTCCATGAAGGTATCCAGAAACAGCGCTGCCACAGCTGCTGTGGGGCAGCTGAACTGCTATTCCTTTTCTAGGGTGGGATCCCCACCCTTTGTAAGGAAGGATATTGGGGTCCTAACACTGGGAACCTATCTTGTCAGTGAGGCCTTCTTTAACTGCCATCTTGTAATTGAGCACCCCATCTGTGTTTCCTGTTCCAATTTAGCCCCACTTTTTTTTTGTCATAATATACAGATCTGAAATGCTGTGTTTTACTTATTTATTGGCTTATTATCTTTACTGTGCCACCCTCCACACTAAAAGTTTTTTGGAGCTGGATTTGAGAGTTGTGGAGTAGGTTATATTTTGATCACTTGTATTTCCCATCTTCTAGAACAGTGCCCAGCGAAGTACTTCTCTGAATAAATGAATAAAGTAACATTCCTCTGCTCCGCTGTTGCCAAATGGAATATCCTGAGGGAACTTTCTTTGCTTTCCTCAGGGGATGATCCAGAAGATGAAAAACAAATTGTCATTCCATATAGTCCTCTTCTGAGTGTTTTTCAGTTTTGTTAAAACTCAGATTTCTTCTTTTTACCTGAATGGTTTTTTGTTAATGATTATTAGCATATACAGTATTTTATCTACCAAAAAAGGCAACTGATACAATGCATGACTTGAAAATATACCTGCCTTCTCTGAGGCTCAAACTCAGGACTGTATTATTTGGAAAGCCTTGTAGCCTGGTTGGGTTGTGGCTCCCAAGAAATCATACCTAATTTCCCTTTGAGAGCACTGATTTCTGAGTTTCCATTTCTCCCAGAAGAGAAACACTGTCTCGTAAGAATTTATGTGTCGTGAAGGCTTCCTTTTTCATCCTGCACTTAGAAGGACCCAAGACTTGAGGGCTGCGCTGTCAACACTATTCCTTGTTCACCCTCTCTTTTGTTCTAATTATTTATGTCTTCCTGGCTTCAGAAGTATCAGTTGCTCTTTCACCAGCCATTGTTTCCTCTCTGGCCCTAGTACAGAGTAGGTGACATAGTACAGCTGAAAGGCTGAATGCTGGCAAACTTGTCTCCAGCCTAGATTTCTCCTTATTTTAAATCTGCACTTGCAACCACATGGCCTGAGATATTCCTCTTGAAAATGCCACCAAAAGGACCTTATCATAAAAAATCGCCACCGTCTATTCAGGGCTATATATTAGGGGACAATAAAATGTGAGTCATGGCCAGGCGCGGTGACTTATGCCTGTAATCACAGCACTCTGGGAAGCCAAGGTGGGCGAATCATGAGGTCAGGGGATCTAGACCATCCTGGCTAACACGGTGAAACCCCGTCTCTACTAAAAATACAAAAAATTAGCCTGGCGTGGCAGGAGCCTGTAGTCCCAGCTTATTGGGAGGCCAAGGCAGGAGAATGGCGTGAACCCAGGAGGCGGAGTTTGCAGTGAGCCGAGATGGTGCCACTGCACTCCAGCCTGGGTAACAGAGCAAGACTGTCTCAAAAAAAAAAAAAAAAAAGAGTCATTTACATTGTTTTATTTTATCCAACTTAATTTTTTTCACAAACATGTATCATTATCCTCATTTTAGAGATAAAGCTGAGACTTAGAGTAGAAAACATCCTTAAGTCACAAGATTGATAAGTGGCAAAGCCAGTACTAGAAAGCAGAATAATTTTGATTCTGAAATGTGCTCCTTCTCACGTATCAGCTCATGTTCCCTCCACATTCCTTGTCCGCATGTACCCAACGGTTCACTTGACACATATTTACAGATTTGTGCATTCCCACCCATTAGACATACATCTCCACCTCCAATGACTTGCCAACTCATATAGATTATTCCCGCACATTTGCTTTCTTTTCATTCATTCCTTCATGGATTCGTGGCACATAGCATAGTGGAGGAAATGCTGTGTCACATGTATTCACTGCTGACTTCAGAGGATGAAGGAACATGGCCTAGCATCTGGGGCTCTTATTTGAAAAGTTTCTGGTTTCTCCACTTCTAAGCTTCCCATCTTCCAACCTTCCTGACAGATAAGAAATACATTTCAAAGGTTAGTTTGAGAAAGCAACTTCTTAAAAAGTTTTTCAAAAGAGCTTCTATCCTTTTAGTCTGGGTTTTAAACCATTACTTGTCGCTATATACATTTTTCTAGCCAAGTTATGAAAAATTATTTCTACCGGGCCGGGCGTGGTGGCTCATGCCTGTAATCCCAGCACTTTGGGAGGCTGCGGCAGGTGGATCAGGTATGAGGTCAGGAGTTCAAGACCAGCCTGGCCAGGACAGTGAAACCCCGTCTCTACCAAAAATACAAAAATTAGCTAGGCGTGGTGGCAGGTGCCTGTAATCGGCATGAGGTCAGGAGTTCAAGACCAGCCTGGCCAGGACAGTGAAACCCCGTCTCTACTAAAAATACAAAAATTAGCTAGGCGTGGTGGCAGGTGCCTGTAATCCCAGCTACTCAGAGACTGAGGCAGGCGAATCGCTTGCATCTGGGAGGCGGAGGTTGCAGTGAACCAAGATTGTGCCACTGAACTCCAGCTTGGGTGATTGAGCTAGATGCCGTCTCAGGAAAAAAAAAATTATTTCTACCGAGAATGTATGTTTCATGCCCAACTAAACAGGTTGTTCTCTTTTCCTCATAGAGAATGTCCTGTTTCCATGCCTGGAACCTACTCCCTATTCTGTCTTCAGTTTCATCTTCTAATGCCCATTCTTGATCCCTTTGATCTATTGCTTTTTTCTAAACTCTCATGGTTCTTTAAGCCTGTTTTGCATTTTTGCTCTTCTGCCATGTACTTTGTGTGGCTTCTTTTCTGAACATTTCCATCTCCTCAAGAACAATAAGTATCACATTGTAACCTCACATACTGTCAACACGAGTTAACTTTAGTCTGTTGATTTGTTCTGAAAACAGTGGAAATAACTAGTTCTCTTCTCTTCTCTTTTCTCTTGTCTTCTCTTGTCTTCTTTTCTCTTCTCTTCTCTTCTGTGTTGCTCTGTCACCTAGGCTGGAGGGCAGTGGCACAATCTCGACTCACTGCAACCTCCACCTCCCTGATTCAAGCAATTCTGCCTCAGCCTCCTGAGAGCTGGGACTATAGGCGAGCACCACCACACCCCACTAGTTTTTGTATTTGTAGTAGAGACAGGGTTTCACCATGTTGGCCAGGCTTGGTCTCAAACTCCTGACCTCAAGTGATCCACCTGCCCTGGCGTCCCAAAGTGCTGGAATTACAGGTGTGAGCTACCATGCCTGGCCAGAGCTGGTTCTTTTTCTTTAGAGCAACTTTTTATAGATGTCAAGGTAGAAAACAGAGAATTTCTTTGTAACTTGCAATTTCTACAGTTGGCAGCCTGCTCTGCTCAGGCCTTGTCAATGTCTGGTTTTCCCATCCTCCCAGAAATGGGGTCTTGATCTGTCACCTAGGCTGGAGTGCAGTGGCGGGATCATGGTTCACTGCAGCCTCAAACTCCTAGGCTCAAGTTGTCCTCCTAACTCAGCCTCCCAGGTAACTAGAACTACAGGTGTGTGCTACTACAATGACTAATTTATTTTCTTAGAGACAAGATCTCGCTATGTTGTCTAGGCTAATCTCAAATTCCTGGCCTGAAGTGGTCCTCCTGCTTGGGTCTCCTGAGTCACTGGGATTACAATAATGTCTTGTATGAAGTAAGTTTGTCTTGATATGTTTCCTGCTCAAAACAAAATGCGACTTGTCATTTTCAAACTCTAAAATTCTTCTGGTGTGTTTTTAAATGTCTAACTATAATATCAAATAAATTAACTTTTATGACAGGGAATTGTTGCTTTGTCATTCCGCTTACTTGTCTGGTAAGCTAAATGCCTTGGGTTCAAGTCCACACAGAATTTTGTTTTTGCATTGTGTAGCCTTCCCTGATACTCATTTCTTTCCACAAAACTGTCACCCCTAGATAAAGCCTCATTTTCTTCATCTTGTAGGTTTCACACCTGACCCACAAGCATTTGGATAGTTGGGAGAAGCTATAATGGCATAGCATTTGTTTTATAATAGTATGTAAGATTGATAATAGACAAGTCAATAGCTTCCACATTGTGTTTAGGCTTTCCAGCAAAATTGGATTTAAATAACATATTTAAATATTTATATTTATAAAATTTAAAAAGTCAATTTTATGTAAAAAAGTTATATTGGAGTTTATCAAACTAATATACATATATATTTTCTTTTTAAGACAGGGTCTGGCACTGTTCAGGCTGTAGTGCAGTGACGCATTCATGGCTCACTGAAACCTCTGCCTCCCAGGCTCAAGCGATCCTCCCACCTCAGCCTCCCAAGTACCTGGGACTATACCTGGCCAATTTTTTTTTTCTTTCTTTTTTTTGGTAAAGACAGGGTTTTTCCATGTTATTGAGGCTGGTTTCGACAAACCCGTGATCTGCCCACCTCAGCCTCCCAAATGCTGGGAATACAGATGTGAGCCACCATGCCAGGTACAAACTCATATATTTTAATTTACTTTTAAATTAATCATATTACAAAGTCAATACTTTAAAGTTTATAGATTTGAACTCTAAAATTTCTTTGTTTTATTGAGATTTATACATACATGGTAAAATATTTGGTTAACTCACCATGTTCTGTAAATGATGTTCAAGTAGCAGATATCACCCTTAAGCAAGCTGGTGGAGGACTGTCACACTATAAGGCAGAAAAAGCATTTGACATAATTCAACATTCATTATTGATGAAAACTCTCAGTAAACTAGAAATAGAGGAGAACTTCCTTATGTGATAAAGAGTATTTACAAAATATCTACAACTAACATTATACTTAAAGACTGAATGTTTTCCCCCTACGGTCGTAAACAAGATAGTCATGTTCACTTTCACCACTTCTATTCAATGTTGTATTGGAAATTCTAGCTAGTGAAATTAGGGGCAAAAAGAAGGAGGAAAGAAAAGAAGGAAAGAAAATTGGAAGGAAAGAAGTAAGAATCATCCAAATTGTAAAGATAGCACTTAACCATTATTCTCAAATGACATAGCCATGTCATGTAGAAAATCAGACAGAATGTACAAAAAGCTACTAGAGTGAATGCTTGAGTTCAGAAAGTCTGTGGGATGCAAGATCAATATAAAAAACTGAACTGCATTTGTGTATACTAGCAACAATCAGAAATAAAATGTTTAAAAATGTTATAATAAAATTAAAATATGAAATACTTAGGGATAAGTTTGAGACAAGATGTGAAATATCTATACGCTGAAAACTACAAAATATTTCTGAGAGAAATCGAAGAAGATGTTAATACTTGGAGAGATAAAACTTGCTTTTAGACCAGAAAATTCAGTATTGTTATGATAACAGTTATTCCCAAACTAATATACAAATTCAACACTAACCCAGTCAAAACCCAGGAGGTTTATTTGCAGAAATTGATAATCCGATTCCAAAATTAATGTGGAACTGAAAAGGATCTACAGTTGCCAAACAACTCTGAAAAAGAAGAACAAAGCTGGATGGCTATCAACTACTCATTTCACAGAATTATTATAAAGCTTCAGAAAGCCAGACAGCATGGTATAGTTGTAAGATAGGCAAGTAGGTCAGTGGAGCACAATAGAGAATCCAGAAGCAAACCAACATGTATATAAACAACGGATGTTTGAAAGAGGCCCAAAGGCATCCTGGTGGAAAAAGGATAGTCTTTTCAACAAATAGTGTTAGAAAAATTGAATATCCACATGCAAAATATAGATATATAATATGTAATATATATATATAAGAACTTGTGTCTATACCTTGTGAAAATTAAAATGGTTCATACATTTAAGCATAAAACCTAAAACTACAAGACGTCTACAAGAAAATATGAGAAATTTTTGTGACACTGGATCAGGCAAAGATTTCTTAGATATGACACCAGAATCCATAAAAGAACAAACTGATGCATTGGATTTCTTCAAAATTAAAAATAGTTCTTTGAAAGTCAGTGTTAAGAAAATGAAAAATGAGGCCACAAACTCGGGGAAATACTTGTAAATGCACTTACCTGATAAAGGACTAATATCCAGAATGAACAATGCTTAATATAGTACTCTCAACACTAAGAGGATAAACAACCCAGTTAAATAAGTGGGCAACACTTCAAAGAAACTGTATTGTTAGCAAATAAGCACAGGAAAATACTTTATCATTAGTCATTTGGGAAATGTAAACTAAAATCACAATCAAATACCACTACACACCTATTAGAATGCCTAAAATTTAAAAGACTGAGGGTCAAGTATTGGAAAGGACATGGAGGAACTGGAACTCTCATAAATTTGTCCTATGCATGTAAAAACTTATGGAAAACATTTTGATAGGTTCTTAAAAAGTTAATCATATAACTAACTACCATATGATTCAGCCATGGCACTTCTAGGTATCTACTCAAGAGAAAAGGAAATATGTGTCCATATAAAGATTTGTACAAAAATACTCATAATAGCTTTATTTGTATTAGCTAAATCTGGAAATAATACAAATGTTTATCAATAGATGAATGGCTAAAATATTGTGGTATATCCCTGCAAAGAAATACTACTAAGCAACAAAAGAAACAAACTTGATTCAAAATGTCACTCTTCTTTTTCTTTTTGTTTGAGATGGAGTCTCACTTTGTCACCCAGGCTGGGGCACAGTGGTGCAATCATAGCTCACTGCAGCCTCGAACTCCTGGGTTCAAACCATCCTCCTACCTCAGCCTCCTGAGTAGCTGGGACTATAAGTGTGTGCCACCACACCCAACTAATTTTTTAAATTTTTTTTGTGGAGACAAAGGGTTGGAGGGGTGGGTGCGGTTTCTCACTGTATTACCCAGGCTGGTCTTGAACTCCTGGTCTCAACTGATCCTCCTACCTAGGGCTCCCAAAGCACTAGGATTACAGTGTTAGCCACTGTGCCCAGCCTAAAATATGCTAGTTTTTTATTGCTGCAAAATACATTAGCACAAACTTCAGGGTCTCAAAACAACACACATTTATTATCTCAGGATAATAAATGATCAGGAGTCTGGGCATGACTTAGCTAGGTCCTTTGCTTAGGGTCTCACAAGACTAATTAAAGTGTCCCACCAGGATGCATTCTCACCTAGACACTTGACTGGGGAAGAATCCATGTCCAAGCTCACTCAGGTAGAAGAATTCATTTCCTCGCAGGTTTAGGTATGAGGACACCAGCTTCTTGCTGGTTGCTGACTGGAAGATGCCTTTAACTCTGAGAGGCTGCCCACACTTCCTAGAGAAGCTTGAAGCTCCTGGCCATGTGGACTTTCCCCACACGACCACTTAAGTCATGAAACCAGCAAGGATTGCTGAGTAAATAATTTTGCTGAGTAAAAGAAACTGATCAAAATACAGTACATACTGGATTCTATTTTTACAAAACTGTAGAAAGTATAAACTAATCTACAGTGACAAAGGTTAGATCAGTGATTCCTTTGAGATAGGGGATAAAGTGAAACAGGAGAAAGATATTACAAAGGGAGACAAGTCCATTTTAGAGGTGATGGATAAGTTCACTGTCTTTTTTTTTTTTTTTTTTTTTTTTTTTTGAGATGGAATGTTGCTCTGTTGTCCAGGCTAAAGTGCAATGGCGTGATCTCGGCTCCCTGCAATCTCTGCCTCTCAGGTTCAAGTGGTTCTCCTGCTTCAGCCTCCCGAGTTGTTGGGATTACAGGCATGTGCCACCATGCCTGGCTAATTTTTGTATTTTTAGTAGAGACAGGGTTTCACCATGTTAGTCAGGCTGGTCTCGAACTCCTGATGTCACGTGATTCGCCCACCATGGCCTCCTAAAGTGCTGGGATTACAGGCGTGAGCCACCGCGTCCAGCAAGTTCAGTGTCTTGATTGGGGTAATGGGTTCATATGAATACTTATGTCACACTCGTTAACATGTATACTTTATGTGCAGTTTATCATATGCCAATTAGACTTTAGCAAAACTATTTTTAAAAGCAAAAATGTAAAAAAAAAGTAGTAATTCTAAAAAAAAAAAGATACAACAAAATTATGCCCACTGCCCATTCTGTTGTTCCTTCTACTTCTGTTAGAATAGTAGCAGCCAGAGGGGAAGCAGGAGGACCCCAGATCACAAGCAGCAGAGATGAATATATCTCAGTGGTTTCTGGTGGTCTTGTCTTGTCTGAATGTACTCACATCTGACACTCCATAGATCACAAAAGAATATGAAGTCATTGGCCATAACTGGATGCAGACTCATATTCACTGTGAAAATACAACAACATGGGATACAGAATAATGAAAAGAACAAAAAAATTTAATAATGACACTAACAAGAGTAAAGCAACTTTAAATAATTGATCATTGGTTTCAGTCACTGTACTAAGCTCTTTATAAATAGTCATATACTTAATCTCTAAAAGAGTTTTCCAAAGTGAGGTAGGAGATCAGTTTTTCCAAGCACCAGTAATGACCGTGCTGATCAAAACCAGGATGCAGTAAAAAAAAAAAAAAAATCTCCGCAGAGTGGTGGCTCACACCTACAATCCCAGTGCTTTGGGAGGCTGTGATAGGAGGATTGCTTGAGCCTGGGAGATCAAGGCAGCAGTGAGTTATGATTGTGGCACTGCACTCCACTGGGGTGACAGAGCAAGACCCTGTCTCAAAAACAAAAAACGTGGGCTGGGCACAGTGGCTCACACCTGTAATCACAACACTTCAGGAGGCTGATGTGGGCAGATCACCTAAGGTCAGGAGTTCTAGACCAGCCTGGCCAATATGGTGAAACCCCATCTCTACTAAAAATACAGAAATTAGCTGGGTGTGGTGGCACGCACCTGTAATACCAGCTACTAGGGAGGCTGAGGCGCAAGAATTGCTTGAACCCGGGAGGTGGAGGTTGCAGTGAGCCAAGATCAAGCCACTGCACTCCAGCCTGGGTGATAGAGCCAGACTCAGTCTGAAACAAAATAATACAAAACAAAAAAACCGGCTGAAACCAGCAGATAGTGACAAAGCAACCTCTAGTTGCCCTCATGGCTCATTAGAACAATGACACTCCCACCAGCGCCATGACAGTTTACAAATGCCATGGACATGACTCAGAAGTTACCTTATAGGTTTCTGGGAGCTCCCCACTGCCCCTTTTCTAGAAAATTCTGAATAACACGCCACTTAATTAGCATATAATTAATAGTGGGTATAAATATAGCTAGCCTGTGTGCTTCACTGTGGCTGTTTCTTCAGTTCTGGCTCCTGCTCTGACTCCTGCTCTGGACTGCTCCTGTTGCTAAACACTGCTCCTCCCCTTCCTGTCTGTTCTACTGGTGGAGCATCCACTTTGCTGTACACTGCTATTCTGGGCTGTTCTGCCTGTGGGTTAGTTGTGCTTTCTGCAGCATCCACCTTGCTGTACACGGTTGCTGTAGGCTTCTCTGCCTATGGGTTAACCTTGCTTTGTGGAGCACCCACTTTGCTGTACTATGCTGCTACTCTGCGATGCTCTGTCTATGGGTGAGCCTTGCTCTGTGGAGCACCTATTATGCTGCATGCTGCTACTCTGGGCTGCTCTGCCTGTGGGTGAGCTGTGCTCTGTGGAGCACCCACTTTGCTGTACACTGCTACTCCAGGCTGTTCTGCCTGTGGGTTAGCTTGTGCTGTGTGGAGCGCCCACTTTGCTGCATGATGCTACTTGGCTGCTCTGCCTGTGGGTTAGCTTGTGCTCTGTGGAGCACTCACTTTTCTGTACACTGCTACTCCAGGCTGTGCTACCTGTGGGTTAGCACACAGGTTGCCCTTTGTTTATGGAGCAGTTTGCTGCTTCCTGTTGGTCTAGAAAGTGTTTTTAAGTTAACTCTGAAGCCACAAACCCTCCAAAATTGGGTAAGTCCCCATTTTGGGGCTCACCTGTGTCAGCCTGGTGACCATAAAGGAAGGAACCATCAAAATGAAGAGACCACGAAGGGAGCATCAAGATGAGCATCAAGGTTGACCATCAAGATAAAGTTTGGAGTTGTGATGCTGTAATGCTGTATACTAGCCAAAGGCTCTTTTCAGAACCATGTTTCCTTGGTGACTTACTGGTTGTACACCGAAGCTTTGGAAGCCTTTGCCTGGACCCAAATTAATGGCCAGTTGGCACCATGTGGTTTCTGTGATTTCCTTGCCATACTGACCTTTCTGGGTAAACCAGGAAATGAAAATGGGGCCTCCAGCTAGTCCCATATTCAGATTACGTACCCATTGCCCCCTCTTTGACCATCGTCTATTAAATCTATGACTGGCTACTTGATATTACCATTCAGTTCCTAAATGCGTGGTTGTATGCCAGAGCCATGTTCCTTCTAGGACTGGTTAGAGTCCCACTCTAGGGGGAATTTATTGGGTTATTGTCAGTCCTACTCTACATGGCATTAGAATTGAGAGTCCCGCCCTAGGGGCTTTGTTTTTTGGTCACCTTTCTAAGATCGTGGTTTAAATTTCCAATAAGGGTTCTTAATTTGGTCAGCATTTTTTTACTTCCATATTTAAAGTGCCTTCTTTGTAACATTCCATTGGCTAGTGATGGTAGTTGCCAGCCCACTCATCTTTCACTTTTGTGGCACCTAATTCTTGATACCCATGTTCTTTTGGCAGGAGTCAGTGGTAATTGTCCTACTGCTCTTGAAGGAAAGGGAGGTGGAAATTTGAAAGGGAAAGTAACTGGACTCCCTGGACTTAGAGGATTTCTGGGTTTAGTAGTATCTCTGATAGACATAACAACAGTGAGCATCCTGAAACACTTTTTCAGGATGCTTTCTAGGCGATTAAAGAAAATTCAAATTTGATGTCTTAAAAACTCATTTTCCCTGCTAACACTCTTTAGTACAAATTAATTTCCCAAGAAATTTGGCCTAAAAATGGTTCACTCTCCCTGGAGCCACCTTGGTGCCTTGATATGAGGAAGGGGGTCCTGCCAGTTCTCCAGTATAGGATTCCATCCCAACTTCATCAGGCACCCCTCTGCTTTAACCAACTAACTACAGCCTACGTGCCATACTGCCTGAGGAAATAAGTCCAACCAGTCTCACCAGGAATGAGGCCCTTTATCAGCCCTTAAAATCAAATTTACATGTGTTGTGAGAGATTGAGACATTGCTAATGGCGGGAATAGTACTTGTGCCTTTTTCCATGTCTAATTTAGCTTTATGCACGGGAAACGTTGGCTGGTATCAGAGGATCCAGGGAAGCTTGTAGTTTGATGTAACTTGGCATGATTTGCAAATAGTGTCCACCTGCTGTGCTGTAGAGGAGAAACAAGGGATTTTTGAATACTGCCTGAGAATATGCTGATGGAATGACTGCTTGTAACCAGGATCATGCCATTTACTGTATGTGGGGAGTGCACTCCCGGATTTGGACCCCGAATGGGATTACCAGAGGGGTTACTGAGATCTCAAATGTAGAAATCATAGGTATCTTGTTTAATAGAAGATATGAAAGTGTGCTTAATCCAGTTAATTATGACAAGGTTAGAGAAGTAACTCTAGGGGAGGATAAAAATCCTATTCTAGTCAGGGCTGTTTGGTTGAGGCACTCAGGAAATATTGCCAGATAGACTCCTCAGGAAGGCAAACTCTTTTATCACTCAATCTGTCCTTGATGTTAGGAGGAAGCTATAAAAGGCAGAAATGGGAAACTCAAACTCCTATAAGCCAATTTTTAAATATGGCCTTTACAGTTTACAACAATAGGCACAGATCAAAACAGGCAGAGAGAACCAAAAGAAATAATAGACAAAATGCAATTGTTAATGACTACTTTAAGCACCCTCTCCCACCTCAGGGTTAGCCAGCCTGAGGAAATTTGAGATCAGCATCTCAGATGCCCAGATGAGAGTCCCAAACTTGCTGAGCTCTGTGCCTTCTTTAAGCAAGAGGGCCATTGAAAAAGGGACTGTTCTAAGCTTCAAAGGGAGCCTAGGCTACCTAAACCCATAATGGCTGAGAAAACAAGACCGATGGGACCCAAGATTCCCCACAGCTCCCACTGGACACCTTCCCATCTCCATGGAAGAGTGTTAGGTAACTTTTGAAGTGCTAAATAAAAATATTTAGTTAAAATGTGTTCTTAATGAGATAATTTTGTCAAATTCAGAAACTATCTAAAGGTTGATTCAAATTATGGATTAGAAAAGGTTATGAAATAAGGAATCTTTAAGTAGGAGAGAGATGTGAAGAAAGTTATGGATGTGGAGATGTATTTTTGGTAAGGAAGGTTATAAAGAATAATTGTATAAAGGAAAGTTATAAATAAAAGAGTATAACTGTCTATGAAAAAGGATCTTCAATTAAAAAATCAACATGAGAGGACTATTGCAGTAGGAAAGGAAATCTTATATGATAAACTCTTGTTCTAGAATCAAACAACTAGGTATTTAAGGAAGAGGTGGTATAGGACAAGTCAGAAAGTCCAAGCATGTCACAGATGGTCTCTGTAAGTTGTGACAAGGTTTGTGAAGGGGAATATATAAAAGGAATTTTGTATATGATTCTTAGGAATAATTAAAAGGGAACTGTTTATAATAGTCTTTCTAAAGAATGGTTCTCTCTGTTAAAACAAGGTTTTCTGGTCAGGCACGGTGGCTCGCGCCTGTAATCCCAGCACTTTGGGAGGACAAGGCAGATGGATCACGAGGTCAGGAGTTTGAGACCAGCCTGGCCAATATGATGAAACCCTGTCTCTACTAAAAATATAAAAAATAGCAGGGTATGGTGGTGAGAAAGAAGACACAGTGGAAGAGGAGTCCACCATGAGGATCCACATCTTCAGACTCCTTTCACAAACAGCTTGTCTCTCTATGTCTTTCTATAAAGCAAAGGGAGTTAAGGAGGAGGTTTATGTAAGAACAGCTAGGGAATCATCACGTCTGAGAAAGTTCTAAGGAAAAATCCTACTTAAAAAGGAGCTAGTGCCCACTTGGTAAGAGAGCAAAGGTAAAAAGCATTGATCCATTTGTTTATCTAGAAATATCTGTGAACATTCTCCCTGCAAATCTGTAAAAATGCCAGTTCCTGCACCCAATTCAAGCAGTTACATGGATTTCCTGAACCATAGCCATAGAAATACTTATTCTATTTCTACATTGAAGGTATACATTTAAAAACAACTATACGAGGCCGGGCGCAGTGGCTCATGCCTGTAATCTCAGCACTTTGGGAGTCCAAGGTAGGTGGATCACGAGGTCAGGGGTTTGAGACCAGCCTGGCCAACATGGTGAAACCCCATCTCTACTAAAGATACAAAAAAAAAAAAAAATTAACTGGGCCTGGTGGCACACGCCTGTAATCCCAGGTACTTGGGAGGCTAAGGCAGGAGAATTGCTTGAACCTGGGAGGTGGAGGTTGCAGTGAGCCGAGATTGCGCCATTGCACTCCAGCCAGGGCGAGAGGGCGAGACTGTATCGCAGAAAAAAAATAAAAATAAAAACCCAAGCAACCAAACAGAAAAAAACAACTATATGAAAAACTCCATAGATGGGTTGACTATGATGGAGAGGGTTGCCACATAAAATATAGGATGTCCTATTACATTTGAATTTCAAATAAACAATGAATATAAGTATTTAATATAAGTAACTCTCAAATAATGCATGAGATATGTTAAAAATCTGAAGTTCGAATTTAAGTGGGCATTTTATATTTTTATATGCTATATCTGGCAATCCTAGATGAAGGAAGTCTCTCTTGCCTAACTCTTGGAAGGGCAAGCAGCTATAAAAAAGTAGAAGATAATTAATACTTCCAAATAGTCGTGGGTTCTAAAAGACAATGAAGCAAGGCAATGTTGGCTCTTTAACTGTGGAATCTTGAAAGACCTCTTAGACCTGAAATCTGAAGAAAGAGAAGAAACCAGCCTCATTATAACTTGGGGAAGGGGACACTTCAGAGTAGTAATTAAGATCAAAGATCAGACAGGTAAAATTCCCACCCTGACCCCAATTTATCATTTGATGACCTTGGGAAAATTATATTTTTGTGCCTTGGATTTATACACTTTTAAGTGGAAATTATTTGTACCTGTCTCATAATTTTTTATGACAATGTCATGTGAATTTGACTAGGAAGTGCTTAGCTCAGTGTCTGGTACATGTTGGCCCTGAATGCCTTATCATAATGTGTGGGGGTGTGATTGTGTTTGTTTCATGGCATGTCTGTTTCTCACATGGTGTGTCTCTAGGTGCTAATCTGTCTCTGTGTCACTCTAGGTCTCTGTTAGTGTTTTTAAATATTCTGTTAGTATTATATTTGATTCAAGTTGTGTCTGATAGCAGGAGTTTTTTCCTATGGCCCCAGGATAGGTTGCATTAAAGCTGTGTAGTGGAGAATGTATAGAAGAGAAAGAGAACACCACAGTGTATAAGTATACAATTAAGTGGAGCCATCTTGGCTCACTGCAACCTCCACCTCCCAGGTTCAAACGATTCTCCTGCCTCAGTCTCCTGAGTAGCTGGGATTACAGGCACCTGCTACCATGCCTGGATAATTTTTGTATTTTTAGTCGAGACGGGGTTTCACCATGTTGGCCAGGCTGGTCTCAAACTCCAGCTCCTGATCTCAAGTGATCTGCCTGCCTTGGCCTCCCAAAGTGCTGGGATTACAGACATGAGCCACCACGCCCAGCCTACAATTGATTTTGATTGGTATATGTTGTAGTCAGTGTAGGCTGCTATAACAAAGAGTCATAGACTGGGTGGTTTATATACCATAGGAATTTATTTCTCTCTGTTCTGGAGGCTAAAAGTTTAAGATCAGGGTGCCAAGTGTGGTCAGGTTCTGGTGGGGGCCCTCTTCCAGGTTGCAGACTTCTCATTGTATTCTCACCTGGCAGAAAGAAGGTAAGAGAGTCTTCTGGGGTCTCTTTTACAAAGACGCTAATCCCATTCAAGAGGACTCCACCCTCATGGTCTAATTACCTCCCAAAGGCCCTACCTCCTAATACCATGATATTGGAGGTTAGGATTTCAATGTGTGAATTTGGGGGGGACACACAATCATGCAAATCATACAGCATATTTTCTGTTTGAAGAAAAACTTCCTGAGTTCTCATTTTATCAGAAGATACCACATTGGGAACAAATTATTATTCAGTGATATCATGTGCTAGAAAAAGAGATCTACATATTTCTGTATATATTTGACAGAAGCAGATCAACTCTACCCAAGCGAGTGGGGTAGTTTGAGAACTATAATCCAAAAGAAGGTAAACATGGGCAAATGTCCTATTAGCTGGATATATGAGGAAGCATCACATATCAGAGTTGAGAGAAGCAAATAATCACTTTTCTCTATAGTCTATGTAGAAGGGTAGACCTGGAAATAGTCTTTGAAGAAGTATACATTAGTCAAAGCTAAAGGTGCAGGGTAGGTTACATAAAGATCCTAAGAAATGTACTGGAGATAGGAATTCATATGACATGGGTGAGCGAGACTGAAACTTCACTCTAAGGAGCAGTAAGGTAAGTGGAGGGCATGGAGGGTCTTGAGTGTCAGCAAAGGAGTTGGGTATTGATCCAAAAGAGACTAAAATTGTCATTTGATATATTTTCTCTCTATATATGTGTATATATTAATATATATCATAGTGTATCAGGGTTTCTCAGCTTTGAAGCTATTGATGTTTTGGACTGGAAAATTGTTTGTCGTGGAGAGCTGTCCTTTGCATTGGACTATGTTTGGGAGCATCCCTGGCCTTTATCCACTGGATGCCAGTAGCATCTCCTCTCCAGTTGTGACAACAAAAATGTCTCTATGCATTGTAAAAAGTCTCCCAATGGGGCAAAATCACCGTGTGTTGAGAACCACTGCTTAGATCCTTCATTCATGAAAGAGGCATGCTGGTTGAGCAGGGAAGCCTCAGTCATAACTTAGACTGAGTTTTTTAGGTAGTCTATTGTCTTGTACACATATGTGTATCCTGCATCACCTGATGTGAGGCTAACCCTTCCTAATACAGTGTTTCAAATTCATGCCTGCTTCTCCTTGTATCAGCATCCACACAATGAACCAATATCAGGCTTTCTATAACAGATATAAAAAATGAGTTAAAATGTAATGTATTAATAAAATGAAAATTTAAAAATAATATCACATGTATTAGCACAAAAACCCAAAGATATCTGAAATATACCTAGTAAAATGTTGGCCATATTTCTATGTAGAAAGATTGTGTGATGCTATTGAGATAAACTAGAGAAAACCTAAATAATGGAAAGGTAATATATACATTGTAAGATTTCACCATTTTATTTTATTTTATTAGTGTGTTATTATTATTATTTTTGAGATAGAATCTCACTCTGTCACCCAGGCTGGAGTGCAGTGGTGCGGTCTCAGCTCACTGCAACCTCTGCCTTTCAAGTTCAAGCGATTCTCGTGCCTCAGCCTCCCAAGTAGCTGGGATGACAGGCATGTGGCACCATGCCCAGCTTATTTTTGTATTTTTATTAGAGATGGAGTTTCACCATGTTGGCCAGGCTGGTCTCGAACTCCTGGCCTCAAGTGATCTGCCCACCTCTGCCTCCCAAAGCACTGAGATTACAGACGTGAGCCACCATGCCCGGCCAGATCTCATAATTTTAAAGATACCTATTATAATCAAACTGATCTACAGATTCAGGAAATATTATCCAAAATCACAGCAGCTTACTCTTTTTTTTTGGCAGAAATTTACAAAATAATTCCAAAATGTATATGTAAGTACAGAGAGGCAATACAGAACAAGCAAATCTTGAAGGAGAAGAATAGGTCAAGTTTTCTGTTACCACATATCAAGACTTATAAAGCTATAGTAAATAAGAGCGTGGGGGATTATTAAGTTAGATAAATAGACAAGAGGAAGAGAGTCAGAAATGAAAAGGACCGCACATATGGGCATCTGGTATATAGAAAAAGTAAGTCTGCAGAATAAAGAGGGAAAAGATGGGTTTTTTTTCAACAAATGATGATTGGTCTTTTTCTTTTTCTTTTTTTTTTTTGAGACAGAGTTTCGCTCTATCACCCAGGCTGGAGCAGAGTGGCACAATCTCAGCTCACTGCAACCTCTGCCCCCTGGGGTTCAAGCAGTTCTCGAGCCTCACCCTCCTGAGTAGCTGGGACTACAGGTGTGTGCCACCACGCCCAGCTAATTTTTTGTATTTTTAGTAGAGAGATGCTTTCACCATGTTGGGCAGGCTGGTCTCAAACTCCTGACCTCAAGTGATCCACCTGCCTTGTCCTCCCAAAGTGCTGGGATTACAGGCATGAGTCACTGCCCCCCACCAAGTGCTGGCTCATTTTAATACCAAATGAATATACTTATTTCTAGATAAATGAATTTAGATAGATAGATAGATAGATAGATAGATAGATAGATAGATAGATAGATATTCCAGGTGATTTTCCCTCCCACTATACATAAATATCAGTTCTAGGTGCATTTTAGATCTAAATGTGAAAGGTAGAACAAGATAGCCTCTAAATGTTAATAAAGGGAAATATCTTTGTGACTCCTAGGGAGCAGAAGATTTGTAAAACAAAACCCACAAAACACTAACACATATGTACGTATATAATATATGACAAATACACACATATAAATAAATTTGGATTCATTAAAACTAAAATCTTTTGTTCCTCAAGTTGTTAAGAGATTCAGAGGTTCAAATGGCAAGTTACAGTGTAAGGGAATTGTGTTTATAACACATGGAATCAACAAAGAGCTTATAGTCAAAATATAGAAAGAGCTACTACACCTGAGTAAGAAAGGAACAGAAAAACAAAACTCAAGTGATTTGAAGAGGCATTTCACAAAATGGAATATTGAATAGTAATAATAATATAAAAAGGACTTAACAACATTACTAATCAGCTATTTACAGAATAAATAAGCAATTTTGACCCATTAACATCCAGGAAAATAGTGAAATTAAAAAGCCTGATCATATTAAATTTTGGAAAGAATTTGAAGCAACAGGAATTTAATGTATACTGCAGGTGCATGATACTATCTCTGAAAATTTTGGGGGTATCTAATAAAATTATCTAATGAATTATGCATATCGTAGGCCTCAACATTACATTTCTGTATGTATATCCAGTGCAAATGTGCACTGAGATATGTGGAAAAAATCTCCAAAAATGACGTTTATAATAGGCAAAACTTGATAAAAAGGTCAATTGACAGTAGGATGGATAAATAAACTATGGGTATCCAAACCATGGAACAGTACAGCACAATGAAAATGAACTACGATTACATGGATCTATCTCACCAACATCATATTGAACAAAACCAGACCCATGACATATCCATAATGTATAACTCAGCAATGTGAGCACATATGCATCAGAAGAAATGTACAAGAAGGGCCCTAGAAGTAAACGGAAACACAAATCTTCATTAACCTAAAATGTGTGGTAGGCAGCTTTTAAGAGAGCCCCCACAATACCCAGCTCCTGTTAATCGTGCCCTTGTGTAATTCCGTCCCTTTGAATGGTGGGCTGGGCCTACTTAAACGTTTTCAATGAACAGCATCAGCAAAAGTGATAGGATGTCACTTCCAAAATTAGGTTATGAAAGATTCTGACTTTTCTCTTGCTTGTACTCACTCTGGCTCTTCTGAATTGCTTGCTCTGATGACACAAGTTGCTATGTTGTCAGCAGTCCTGTGGAGACTTCAAATGGCAAGGAACTGAGAGTTGCCTCCAGACAATAGTTGGTGAGTACTTATATCCTCAGTCTAACATGCTGTTAACAACCATATCAGTGATCATGAAAGCCAGTCCTTCACCAGTCTAACCTCGAAACGACTGAAGCTCCTGCTGGCACCTTGATTGTAGCTTTGTGAGGGACCCTGAGCCAGAGAACCCAGCTAAGCCACTCCCAGAATCCTCACCCACAGAAATTAGAAGCCAATTTTTTTTTTTTTTTTTTTTTTGAGACAGAGTCTTGCTCTGTTGTCAGGCTGGAGTGCAGCGGTGCGACCTCGGCTCACTGCAACCTCTGCCTCCTGGATTCAAGCGATTCTCCTGCCTTAGCCTCCTGAGTAGCTGGGATTACAGGCACGCTTCACCACACCCAGCTAATTTTTGTATTTTTGGTAAAGACGGGGTTTTACCACATTGGCCAGGACGGTCTCGATCCCTTAACCTTGTGATCCACCTGCCTCGGACTCCCAAAGTGCTGGGATTACAGTCGTGAGCCACCGCACCCAGCCGCCAACAAATGTTTTAAACAACAACGTTTTAGGGTAATATTTTACCCAGCAATGGAAAATGAATACAAAGGATAAATATGTTGCAGTATGTTTATGTTGTGACATACTATATAAAAACAGGGATAAACAACAACAAGAATGAAATGTGTAGAATATTATTTTAAGGAAAAACATAGAAAATATACTGGAGCTGTGATTCTATTTATATAACGTTCAGACATAGGTAAACAATGGTGTTTAAGAATAAAATAATAGGTGATAAAATCTTAAAAATGCAGGAATAAAAGTCAGGTTGGTTATATATATGATATATAATATATGCCATATGACATATACGACATATGCTATATGCCATATGACATATACGACATATGCCATATGACATATACGACATATGACATATGACATATATGACATATGACATATGACATGTATGACATATGACATATGACATATATGACATGACATATATGATATATGACATATATGATATATGACATATGACATATATGAAATATGACATATGACATACGATATGAAATACGATATATAACATGCGATATGTAATATATGACATATAACATATATGATATGTAATATACGGTATATAACATATATGACATGTAATATGCTATGCATGACATATACGATATATGACATATGGCATATACGATATATACTATATGATATATAACATGTATGATATATGATATATAACATGTATGATATATAATACATGATATATATTTTTGGGGAAGAGAGGAGACAGTGACTGGGAAGTTTCCCTTATTAGATGCTTGCCATGTTTTACTGCTTGGCCTTTGTCACAATTCTGCAGGTGCTTGCTTTGTAATTACTTAAGTTGGCATACATGTTTTATACACTTTTCTGTACTTAAAGTTAAGTTTGCATATATATTTTATGTACTTTTCTGCATGGGTAATAATATTCACAAAAAAAGTTTAAAAATGAAAAAAGTGCTATTTTGTAGAACAAGAATTTTCAAAAATGGATAAAATGGAAGTTCTGAGATAGATACATGGATATTTTATAACTAATATAAATTTCAATGTATTTAAAATTTTTCTATGAATTAATTGTTTTAAAAATCTATTTGAAAAGTTAAAGGAAATATATTTGAGGTAAACGATTCTAAGGACTGATAGATTTATAGCAAGTAAATGCATAAAGAACAGAATATGGAAAAATTCTTGCCATTCTACTTGATATATCCAAAATATATATGTAACATATATGATTTTATATAAATACAAAGTATATAAATAATTGTTGACCAGGCATGGTGGCTCATGCCTGTAATCCCAGCACTTTGGGAGGCCAATACGGGTGGATTGCTAGAGGTCAGGAGTTCGAAACCAGCCTGGCCAACATGGTGAAACCTTGTGTCTACTAAAAAAAAAATTAGCCGGGCGTGGTATTGGGTGCCTACAGTCCCAGCTACTTGGGAGACCGAGGCAGAATAATTGCTTGAACCCGGGAGGTAGAAGTTGCAGTGAGCCGAGATTGGGCCACTGTACTCCAGCCTAGGTGACAGAGGGAGACTCCTTCTCAAATAAATAATAAATAAAGTAAAATAAATAAATAATGTAATTCAGCTTGTCAAGTTGTTGATGGCTGTTGTAAGACCTCGGATCGTGTGTGTGTTTCAACAAAGTGTCACTCTGTTGCTTAGGCTGGAGTGCAGTAGCATGATCTTGGCTCATTGCAGCCTCCACCTCCCGAGTTCAAGCGATTCTCCTGCTTCAGCCACCCGAGTAACTGCGATTTCAGGCGTGCGCCACCATGCCAGGGTAATTTTTGTATTTGTAGCAGAGATGGGGGTTTCACCATGTTGACCAGGCTGGTCTCGAACTCCTGACATGAAGTGAACAGCCCACCTCAGCCTCCCAAAATGCTGGCATTACAGGCGTGAGCCGCCGTGCCCGGCGGTTCTTGTCTTATTAGTTTAAAAGAATTTAAACCAGAGTCACACAGCAAAAGAAGTGCAGCGTAGATTAATTTATTGCAAAGGAAAAATAATATTTTGTAAGTTAGGTGCAGAATAGACAGCGCACGCTGAGAGAGAGAGAACCCAGGGCAGGCTGTTCCTAAGAATGAGACAGCAAAGATTGGCGCTAGGGAGGCTCCCTTTATAGGGGTCTTACATGACTATTTAGAAGGAGGTGGGAAGAAGTGTTACTAGTAAGCATCTTCTGGGTAGTCCTCTGAGTGCACATGCGCAGTAGCTGTACATGCTTGTTCTTACATGGGATGTCTCATTGGCATCTTAAATCTCCAGTCAGAGGTGTGTTTTTTACTATTGTAATGAGCAAAGGCTCAGTCTAAGTACAGGTAAAGTCAAAATGCGCATGCTGTCTCTAGGGGAAATTTCCTCTTGATAGCTGTTGAATGAGCTCAATTTCAGTGTGAATGCTGAGGCTTATTGTGTTGTCTGTACGGTCACCACGGTTGCTGTGTCCCAAGAACATGGTCACCTCCTTGAATACCTATCCTGCGTCAAAGTGTCAGTAGGGTAACTGGGTCCCTCTTGTACTGTTGATTGCAAAGAGAAACAACATACACTGAAATAAAAATCACTAATTACCAGCAATAACCAGAAGACGTTCAAAGCCTTTGACCTATGTTTGCAACAATCCTTTGACTCATTAATTTTCCTAAAATACATTTCGAAAACAGAAGAATTGCTAAAGTATATATATATATATATATATATATATATATATATATATATATATTTTTTTTTTTTTTTTTTTTTTTTTTTTTTTTTTTTTTTTGAGACGGAGTCTCTCTCTGTCGCCCGGCCTGGAGTGCAGTGGCCGGATCTCAGCTCACTGCAAGCTCTGCCTCTCAGGTTCACGCCATTCTCCCGCCTCAGCCTCCTGAGTAGCAGAGACTACAGGTGCCCGCGGCCATGTCCGGCTAATTTTTTGTAGTTTTAGTAGAGACGGGGTTTCACCTTGTTAGCCAGGATGGTGTCGATCTCCTGACCTTGTGATCCGCCCACCTCGGGCTCCCAAAGTGCTGGGATTACAGGCGTGAGCCACCGCGCCCGGCCAAGTATATCGACTCCTGTGACTATAATGCAGCTATTAAGATGATGATGAAGAAGACTTGAAAATAACTTACCTTCAAATTTCATAACTTGTTTTGTTTTTTGAGACAGTCTCTTTCTCTTGCCCAGGCTGGAGAGCAGTGGTGCCATCTCGGCTCACCGCAACCTCTGCCTCCTGGGTTGAAGCGATTCTCACGCCTTAGCCTCCTGAGTCGCTGGGATTACAGGCGCCCACCACGCCCTGCTAATGTTTTGTATTTTTTTTTAGTAGAGACGGGGTTTTGCCAAGTTGGCCAGCCTGGTCTTGAACTCCTGACCTCAGGTGATCCACCTGCCTCGGCCTCCCAAAGTTCTGGGATTACAGGCCTGAGCTACAGAGCCCAGCTTGCTTTTTTCTTTCTCTTTTTCTTTCTCTTTCTTCTCTTTTTCCTCCCTCCCTTCCTTCCTTCCTTCCTTTTTTTTTTTTTTTTTTTTTTTAACAAAACAAAACAAAAATCTTGTGGCCATGTCAGTGCTACACGTTTCTTCAATGTTGGTCCCTCGATTTGTCTTGAGAATTTCTGTCTTGGTGTATTTGTCGTGCTGGTTTTTTTTTTTTTTTTTTTTTTCTGCTTATCTTTTCTTTTTGATTAATTTATTTTAATGCTCACAGTAGTAATGATTTCTAAAAGAAGGGGTTGGGGTCACCACACCTCGAGTTTCCCCTCCTTTTTGGCAGCTTCATCTCTCTCTCTAACCCCACCGTCACCTTCTTCTACTCTACTCCCCTCTCCCCTTTCTCTCAGGCTCTAAGGCGTTTTTGCAGTCATCAGGTAGGAAGCCCACCAGAAGAATATTCATTAAACTGATAACGCGAACAATATTGACAATCAATACCCAATCAACCATTAAAGTTAGAAAACCCAACAACACCATCGTAATACTGATAGTACAGAATTACGACAGCTGCTTTTTCCTCTCCAAGGCCAGGGTCCTGAATTCCAGGAGAGTCGAAAGGAAAGTTGGCTGGACTTGGGTATTGTTTCCTCGTATTAAAAGGCCTACCCGACGAGGGTGGGATTCGAACCCACGCGTGCAGAGCACAACGGATTAGCAGTCCATCGCCTTAACCACTCGGCCACCTCGTCTCGATATACCGCATTTCCTGAGTATTTTATTTCAGAGTTTGTGATCGGAACCCACAGACGGCCTTAGAAGACTTAGGACATGGTTCGAAGACGTTTGGGAGACGTGGAAATGGCTCGTTTTCACATGAATGATCAAGAACTGAATGGAAACGCTTTGAGGGGGGAAAAACGGGCTTAACTTTCATGGGACTCACACAAATGTTCGAGACATGATAGTAACATAGTTGCCGGGCGGGTCTCTCCCTTTCTTCCGCTTCCTGGTCCCGAGGCAGGCGGTGTCTGAGCAGGCTGCGGGCGTGACCGTGCCGACGGGGCGCACGGGGTTTGCCTTCGACATGGGGCGGCAGGTGAGCCGGTCAGTCCTTCTGTCAGCTCACCGCGTCTAGTCGCGTCGGGATCGCGCACCTGGGAGCCAGCAGGAGACGGAGATTCCCAAAACCGTTCACACCGGAATCGATTTCTCTTCAGAGAAGCCCACGCAAATCAATCACAGGCCGAGCAACAGGGAACAGGGGAAATCCTGCAGGAATGGACCCCTGCTGTATTTTCACACTCTCACTGTGGGGATATTTTACGTTAGATTGCACTAACATCTTGAGTGAAGACCACCTTTACTTGTTTCTGTGAATTCACAAAGAATCATCCTTTTCTTTTTCCCCGGAAGAGCCCTTAAATTGTAGTGTTTGCTGCTTAGACGTGCCTGAAATCTTCAACCTCAACCCAACCCACTTCCTTACCTCTTATTTTCCATGCTGAGTCCCATTTGGGTTTTTGCATCAAGACAGATCTAGTTTTCCTCTTCCAACAAGCGATTTTCTCTCATGAAATGCTCTTTCCCTTTCTCACTTTAGCCTGGCTGAATTATTGATCCATACTTTGGTTCTTAAAGCTATTTTTTTATAAAATTAACAAAATTTTTAATCAAAGTTAACTACGCATGTTTTAAAAGCTCAATTACTTCAAAAAAAATATGTGTATGCGAAACAGCGGTCTCTCCTATCTTATTCCTCTTAGTAGAGGCATTTTCAGCCATTTGGCATTTTGTGTTGCTGTTTTTACCTGCATGTCTCCAAATATCATGCTATTGCAGAGATGGCTAGTTGTCCATTCATTATTTCTGTTTTTTCCAATAAATGGAAAATTAGCTGAACTCATAGCCACCCATGAAAAGATTACAGTGACTTCCCTTGAGAGTCAGCATCATCACGTGACCAATTTCTAAGTAAAGGTGTAAGAGAGAAAATGTATGTAAAGCTTCCAGGTTATGTCCATAAGAGAAGGAAATAACCTCTATTTATCTCTTCTTCATGTATCTGCTTTTGAGAATGAAGGCTTCATGAAACAGTGATTGAACCCAGCACACTGGAGGAAGGAGGGAGCCATGACATAGAAGACTGGAACCAACACCATGAAGCCAAAGCATCACCCTGGCATTGATTACACCCTCAGACAGTCACAGTAATGTCTGCTTCTTTTAAGCCATGGTTCTTTTGGGTCTTTGTTACAAAGACAAAATTGTATTCTAATACATATGCTACATATTAATTTTAAGCTTAGTATTTTCCATTGATTTCCCATGATACAAATAGAAGATTCACTTCTCTTCCTCACCGTAAACACCTCCACGGACACTCTTCTTAGCAATTTTTCCTTCAAATATAGTTATATCAGAATTTTTATTGAATGAGTAATCACCCTTTATATAATTATGTTTGGCAATATTATTTACCTTTCGTATTTTGTTTCCTGAACATTATTTTTAGAAAAAAATCACAAATAACCGTAAAAGCTTTGCCAAAGCAATAAACTGAGTGATTTCTAAACTTGATATTTGGTTTTCATCCTGATGTCTTCCTTCACCATTGTACTATACATTTTATTTCCCTGCCACTGGTG
This sequence comes from Rhinopithecus roxellana, assembly GCF_007565055.1. Lineage (NCBI taxonomy): Eukaryota > Metazoa > Chordata > Mammalia > Primates > Cercopithecidae > Rhinopithecus > Rhinopithecus roxellana. The sequence continues at coordinate 20,337,903 of NC_044552.1, read as the reverse complement.
CTGTATTCCCAATTTCTCGTGTATTTTCTATCTTAATATACCTTCACATTTTGGTGGAGTACATTGTAAAGCAGCTTCCTGACAAGAAGTTTATTGTAGATGGAGACTTTTTAATACTTCTCCAGCAACTTGATTGAATGTTTGTCTGGGAAATATTTTTCAAGCTTTTGAAATTCGTTTCAGGATTTTGAGGGAGTTCTCTATTTTCTTCTAGCTTCCAGTATTCATTTTGAGAAGTACAAAGTCATTCTAATTACAGAGTCTACATTTGCAGTTGGCTTTTATTTATCTATTTCAGGATAATTTCCTTGTCCTCAATGTTCTGCAATGTCTGAAAGATATGCTTTAGTGTGTTTCCAGTTTCTATTCCTTGTTTTGGGAACTCTGTTACATCATTAAATCATGTATTTCGGTTAGGGATATTAGCTTGTTTTTTGTTGTTGCTGGTTTTGTGATTTCTGTGTTCTCTGTCCTTTTTTTTTTTTTGAGACAGTCTTGCTCTGTTGCCCAGGCTGGAGTGGAGTGGAGCAATCTCAGCTCACTGCAGTCTCTGCCTCCTCAGTTCAAGTGATTCTCTGCCTCAGCCTCCCAAGTAGCTGGGGCTACAGCATGTGCTACCACACTCAGCTAATTTTTTTTCTTTTCTTTTCTTTTCCTTTCTTTCTTTTTTCTTTTCTTTCTCTCTCTCCCTCCCTCCGTCTCCTCCCTCCTTCCCTCCCTCCCTCTCCTCTCTTCCTTCCTTCCTTCCTTCCTTCCTTCTCTTCCTTTACTTGGATTTTATCTCCAGTATGCTTCCTCTACTTTTGGTTTTGTTTTTACTGCTCTTTCCTGGTTACGTTCTTTGTACTTTTAAAAAATTAATAGACATTTTAGGCAGTTTTTTATTTACAGAAAAATTGATGAGAAAGTACAAACAGTTCCCATATTTCTCCTCTCCTTCCTATAGCTTCCCTTGTTATTAAGTCTTGTACGATTGTGGTCCATTTGTTACAACTGATGAACCAATATTGATACATTAATATTAACTAAAATTTGTAGTTTATTTTAGGTTCAGTCCTCCTTGTTGTAACTCTTATGGGTTATGTTGTAACTCTTTCCTCTTTGATAAATGTATAATGACATGTGTCCATCATTGCTGTATCATGTATAATAGTATCTCCACTCTAAACATTCCCTGTGCTTCACCTCTTCATCCTTCCCTCCCTCCCTCCCTCCCTCCCTCCCAGCAATGACTGCTCTTTTTTGCTGTTTACATATTTTTATGTTTTTCACTATGTTGTATAGTTGGAATCATATATACAGTATGTGGCCTTTTCAGATTGACTTCTTTCACTTAGCAGTATGCTTTTAAGATTCCTCCATGTCTTTTCCTGTCTTGATAGCTCTTTTCTTTTTATCATGAAATAATAGTCCATCCCTTGTGCCACACTTTGCATTAAATATATCTGTTCACTTACAGAAGTACATCTTGGTTGTTTATGTTTTAGCAAATCCAAATAAAACTGCTATAAACATTGATGTGAAGGTTTTTGTGTGGACATGGGTTTTCAACTCATTTGAGTATATATCAAGATCACAGTTGCTGGAGTTTCCCTTTATATTTTTACTCCACGTTTTGGAGATGCCCTTCAGGTTTTATATCAATTGTTCTAAGTTTTTTCTTTCTACTCTCATAATTTTAATTTCAAGAGACTTCTATAGAGTTATCCTTTTGTACAGCATTCTTTCTCTCCCTTTCTAAAAAAAGCTTTTAAAAAATCCCTGTTTCTCAGATTAGACACTAACTTCAGTGTCTAATGATGCCTAGTGATCTTTGATTGCTGGTCCATAATTATAATTAAGCTCTAAAAATAACTGGAAACTAAAACCATTAGTCCAATGTATTGACTCTGGGAACCATTTTAGAATGACCTGCCTGTGTCATTTACTATCAGACTCTTACATGTCAAAATGTCCAACTTATCCCTCTTAGGATAGTAAAATTCCTTGTAGAGAAGGGTCATTCAATCTTTTCTGCCTAGATGACATCAAACTGACTTTCTGAATTCAGAGAAAATTCTTAATGAACAGAGGTTAGAGGAAGTTCCTTTTGAATTTCAAACTTAATAAGTAATACTATTCCAAGTTATAAAATTAAATTACAAATAAATTATACAATTAATTTATAAATAAATTATACACTTATATTTTATTTATAAAAAGAGACAATATATTACACCCCACCTATGAATAAGGATCTGCATCTTCATACTCAATGGCCCATAAAATTGGTCAGAAAAAGGAAAGGTAAAAAGATCCACACTTTCAGAATACCAAGATGAGCAGGGCAAGTTGAGTCTCCGTGAGGTCCATGAAGCTAGAACGAAACTGGGGTTGGGGAATGGTGTTCACTTTCAGTCTTGGCCACAAAAGCAAACAAAACAGCTGTTCTGAGGAAATATTTTAATTTAGACAGCATGAGCAAAATAACTGGATTGATATCTTCCTCTCCATTTTTTCCCTCTTTCGAATTCTAGTGTCAATCAATTCTCCTGAGCGTTTTCAACAAAGTACCCGCAAATTTCCAGAACATGGATTGAGAAAAACTTTGAGATTCCAGCCTTAATGACTGCTCCTCGTGGTCTCTCTCTCCAGTTAGACGAACCTGGGCTAGCAATATTCCGAAGAGTCAACAGTCAGCCCTGGTGCTATATACTTCCATGGGAATTCCATACTTTCTCAAAACGCGTCATCATGGTAAATAATTAAGTACCTGTAATATTAAGTTCTGTAGAAATGAAACCATGTTTTTCCATCACTGCCTCCATAGCTTTCGGCACTGAAGGTGACATGCCGTGCTCATTGGCTATGCATCCGTTGAAGGAATAAAGGAATGAATTCTGACCCGGGAAAGCAGGAGAGGCAGGAGTGTGACACCTTAACAGTCGACTGCAGTGGGAGCAGCGGCACCAGCAGCACTTGGGGAGACTTACTTTCCAGTATGGCGGGAGTAGTAAACACTAGGAGTCAGAGAGTGATGACCAAAGCTGGAGTTAAAAGTGGAAATTAAAATTCTCCTTCCTATAAGAGGAAGATAATCGGTTAACTGCAGCTCACGTTTCCCCTCCAGCACTCGGCCAAACACGCACACGCAAGCGCGCACGAGCTGCCCACGGCCTTTCTTTCGGGGTTTGAGAAGAGATGGACAGAGGTGGGAGAGCGCCGCTGCAGCCGCATCAACATTCCGGTGTCTGCCCTTAGAGGAGGTCTGGGATTCAGTACTTGCCTGCTTCAAAGACAATTCTACTGTTCATGTGGTGAAAGCACATATTTTTGGGTATGAATATTTGGGGAAATACTTTAAAAATCCTTAAAGCTTATTGGGCGAAAATGAAGTGGGCTCGTCCGGGATTTGAACCCGGGACCTCTCGCACCCGAAGCGAGAATCATACCCCTAGACCAACGAGCCACTTAGAAGTGATATTTGCGCATATTTACTGTAGGATTTATTCCCAAATTATTTATTTTTATTCTTCAAAGGATTTGTTACCAAATAATATTTATCACTCCATCAATTATTTACATAAATGAAAAGGTTGGAAAGGCTATTTCTGTGGATGGTCTGCTGGTAGCTTAAATTACCATACCAAACTACGGTACAAGCTGGTAGCTTTAATTACAAATTAAAACTTGTAACCTGTAGAAACATTTCTCCTTTATTCTACTTTGCTATACTACTCTAAGTAATTTAACTCATTTTTTTTTCCATTTTTAGCTTTCAATTAAAATGTTAGAAAAATTTGAGTTTTCAAGTTTCCTTATCTCACTTCCACCCTTTTTGAAAGTTGGATATTACTGTTACTGAGGGACTTCTAGATTACTTGCTCTAACAAGGAATATTGTCGCTACCAGAAATTTTTCAGAAAGAATATTCCTAATCTCAGCAAAATTCTACTTATAAGAGATTTCTTAACGTCAGCTTTTCAGGGGTACCAAGATGTATTTGGTTAGTTTACTAACTTCCTCCTACATACAAATTTAAGAAAGTTACAAAAACCTTTGGTTAAATGCAAAGAAAATTTTTACAACAGATCATTAGCTGATACATCTAAGTCGCATTTTATATTCATGTTAAGATTTATGTTTTAAATTAATGCAAATTTTCAATTTCATTTTGCTGTCCCGAATTTGATGCCTTCAAAAATTTAAAAGCTAGTTCTCAATTATCCAATAATTATTACAGAGTACCTGTTTATTTATTTACTGAAAATGAAACTCTCTTGCAAGGACAAATCAAAATAAGGATTATCTTGAATATGTGTGAAGAGAAATCAATCTTTTCTGAAAGGGAGAGTAGATTTAAACTAGTACTTAATTTGAATTTTGACATGGATTTACTGAGTGGATCAAAATAATTATGAGGCTACTAGGCATTCCTCTAACTCCTGCCCACCTTACTAATGTTAGAATAGTGAGATTCTTTTGCAATCCAACTGCTTTCTTTGTACTATGAAAGCCTAAAAAAATCTTGACTAATCCCTCTGAAACACACACATAGGAGTAGTAATCATTCCTAACTGCCCTAAAACTTAGAAGTGACTATGATTCAGACTCAACATTCCACTTCCATGAAAATATGTTTTTCTCCTCAAGAAATAGCATCTCATGTTCATGCATAGATGGAGCTGGGACTTAGGACTGTACTGAGATTTTAAATCAAAGGTTAAATATTTCAGCGTGGAAAATAATTATTCATCCTGAACCCAACAATTTCCCAGATAACCTGTTCTTTGACGCACAACTTAGAGCACTTCTCTTCATCTTGAAGTCAACAGAATAGATCAGTTTACTAATTTCTGAACTCAGCACAATGGTCTTGGGATCACATACTTTATATACAGACCCACACTCTCAACCCCAAACCCTCATTCTCTCTTCAGTTTCATAGTATAATATACATTTCCCTTCCCAAATCCAACTTTTCTAAGGATAATAAATAGTTCATTTACTTTTATACCAGTGGGAACTCAGATTCCAAAGAAAGGTCATTATTTAAAGATTACTAAACATCAGCACCATTACACACATCAGGGGACCCACGTAGGACTTATATTCCAGTCATTTTACAGAGATGTTTACTGTCCTTTTCTAGGCCATGTAGATCATGCATAATAACATGCTTAGTTGCATTAGCAAATATGAATATATTCATAAACTCAAATTTCTTGAAAAATAGAAAATGTGGCTTAAAGATGCAGATACCGAAGACAACTTAGAACAATGGATATAAAATTTCCCGACAAATGACAAGATTCATTCACCAAATTTCTATATACATATACACACATACACATAAACCTACACACATATATACATATATCAAATTACTCAGCAATTTCTCTGTTGGATATATACCCCCAAAAAATAAAATTAGCACCTGGTAGAGGTATCTGCATTTCCATGTTCCTCAATAGATGAATGGAGAAAGAAATTGTGGGATATGTGTGTGTGTGTGTGTGTGCGCGCATGCACAAGCGTGTGCATAATAATGTGTATATATAATATATATATTATACGTCTGAGAGCAGTGGCTCACGCCTGTAATCCCAGCACTTTGGGAGGCCAAGGTGGGTGGATCACTTGAGGTTAGGAATTCAAGACTAGCCTGGCCAATATGGCAAAACCCTGTCTTTACTAAAAACCCCGTCTCTCACAAAAATTAGCCGGGCATTGTAGCGCATGCCTGTAAATCCAGCTACTCAGGAGGCCAAGGCAGGAGAATTGCTTGAACCCTGAGGGAGGAGGTCGCAGTGAGCCAAGATCGCACCACTGCACTCTAGCCTGGGTGACAGAGTAAGACTCCATCTCAAAAAAAAATTTGTTTAAATTACAATATATATTATAGTGCTATATATGTGTGTGTGTGTGTGTGTATAGTGGTATAATGTGATATGAGTATATATAATGAAATACTATCTAGCCTTATAAAAGGAGGTACTGCCATTTGCAGCAACATGGATGAAACTGGAGGACATTATGCTAAGCTAAATAGGCCAGGCACAGAAAACAAAATACTACATGATCTTACTTATATATGCAATCTAAAAAACAAAAACAAACAAAAATCTCAAATACACAGAAACAGAGTACAGAGGTAATTATCCGGAGTGGAAGAGTAGAGGAGGAAATGAAGAGATAGAGGCCAAAGGGTACAAAGCTGTAGATATCTGGGATGAGTAAGTATACAGATCTAATGTACAACATGAGGACAATAGTGATAGTATTGTATTATATGCTGGAAATTCTCTAAGAGTGGATTTTGGATAATTTTAACACACACACACACACACACACACACACACAAATGGTAACTGTGAGATGATGAATATGTTAATTTGCTTGACTATAGTAACCCTTTCACTATGTATATCAAAAATTATTTTATACATCTTAAATAGATGCAATACAAAGTTTAATTAAAAATAGATGTTTATATCAGTATAAGATCTCCTGAAACAGAGTTGCATCCCAATCACAAATCATTATTACTGTGTCTGTTTTATGACTCTGAAGTCTCTATATTCCACTAAAACCAAATACTGAATCCCTCAAAGATATGACACTTTAAAAAATCTCCTCTTAGAAGCCCATCTTTTTAGTCAAGCAGTGTAAACTGCCTCCCAAATCTTTATAGTTTGGGAGGTTCTCTACTTGCTGAAGTTTTCATAAGGTTTCTCTTCAGGTGACATTTCTATTCACCTGAATTTTTATTCAGGTGAGAGAGGACTAAGGAAATGGGCCAATCCAGGATCTTTATTGTAAGTCTGGCCACAGGCCTCCAACCAATTGACTGACAGCTGGAAGTTGAACAATATTGCTCGATAGAGAATATTGATAAAGATGGTCATGATGATGATTGTGGTGAGATGATGGTGATGATGGTCATGGTGGTGGGGTGATGATGATGATGATGACAATATGAAAGACAAATGTAAAGTAAAATACACACTTGGCAGGAATGTGGCTCACACAGTTGTGTTGATTCTTCCAGCTGAATCACCAACAATAGTGTGCCTGTCATGAAGTTTTCATGAACTAATGAAGTGCCAGAAAATTGAATTATTATGAACATAAATCACAAAGTGATTGGTAATACAGAATTAAAGCATATGTAATTGCAGGGTACAAGAGGCAGTTTTTTTTTTTTTTTTTTTTTTTTTTTTTTTTTTTTTTTTTTGTGAGACAGAGTCTCACTCTTTTTGCCCAGCCTGGAGTGCACTGGCATGATCTGGGCTCACTGCAACCTCCACCTCCCAGGTTCAAGTGATTCTCCTGCCTCAGCCTCCCAAGTAGCTGGGATTACAGGCACCCGCCACCACTCCTGGCTAATGTTTTTGTATTTATAGTAGAGACGGGGTTTCACCATGTTTGACCAGGCTGGTCTTGAACTCCCAACCTCAGGTGATCCACCCACCTTGGCCTCCCAAAGTGCTGGGATTACAAGTGTGAGCCACCTTGCCCGGCCCACAAGAGGCAGATTTTAAAGGAAATCATTCTTTTAGGACACTCTCTCTTCAGTGTAGCCTATCCAAAATGTCAAGCAACATAGCAAATGTTTGCTAATAGAGTACACAATTATAAGAATCAAAAGTCTTTTGTTTTCTCACACTTAGTATCTACTATGCACTATTTTAAAGGCACCTACCTTTTTACTTCTCACAATAGCCCTAAAAACAGATAATGCTGTTATTCTATATTCCATTTCAGAGATAAAGACACCAAACCACAAACAGATACAGCACACTGACCAACCAAGGCAGAGCTACAATTAAAAAACCAAGAAGAATTTGCCTTTCTATCCCTTCCTCAAAATCTCCATCAGCTTTTCTGAGGCATTATAAATAAAACTAAAATCTAAGTTAACCAGTGTGATTAATAGGCAGACACAACTTCAAAGTAAGTTCTCTGGACTCCTCCAGTAATATTTTGCCAATTCAAGTCTCTCATTTTTGAGGGGTGGGTGTGTGTGAGTGTGCGTGTCTTGAAATATTTTCAGGAAAACATGATAATTGAGGTCAGAAATTCATGCTCTTTGACACAATGTATCAATATGATATAAAAAAATGACAAGTTACACTTTGGCCACTGAATTGACAGGACTTTATTACACCCCATATGTGGCTGGGATAGGGCTGAAGAAAGTTCTTTTTATGAAAGCTGCTATTTTGCTCATGATGAGCTCCTCTGAGCTTTGCCTCAGCAGTAGTATGGAAGTGGGAATGACAGACTCAGGCAGGGTGGTGGGATCACCAAGGTCTTTGAATTTTGAGCTTATTCAAGGATCACAAGGTCATAACAAGATCTTGCATTTCATCCATATAACAACATGCACCAAAACACTTTCGTTCAACAAATCTGGAATGTATATTTTAGTAGTATAAAATCGGTAATGTGTATATTAAAGGCTGATGTTCTGTGTGTGATCAGAGGATGTCAAAATCGTCTTCAAAAGAACAAAAAAGGATTTAGGTAGCAGGTCAAAATCCTTTTATCTCTTAGTTGAAAGATATTTTACAGTTTGCATAGCTTGGTCAAGAGTATATCTGCATTTTAAACAGAGAATTTTGTGTTCAAGTCCCTTAGTGAAAGCAGGCACCCAAATTACAACCTTGAAATGCTTCCATCACTGAATGAATCATGAATTCTTTGGGACTGGTAATAACTACAACCGGAGAAAACTGTAAGGCAATGGTTTCCTTTCATCTTCTCTCTCACTCTGTATTTCTTGACTTTTTTTTTTTTTTTTTTTTTTTTTTTGAGACAGTCTCGCTCCGTCGCTTAGGCTGGAGTGGAGTGGCGTGATCTCAGCTCACTGCAACCTCTGCCTCCCAGGTTCAAGCGATTCTCCTGCCTCAGTCTCCCAAGTAGCTGGCATTATAGGCACCTGCCACTACGCCTGACTAATTTTTGTATTTTTGGTAGAGATAGGGTTTCACCATGTTGGCCAGATGGTCTTGATCTCCTGACCTCATGATCTACCTTCCTTGGCCTCCCAAAGTGCTGAGATTACAGGCATGGGCCACTCTGCCCAGAGTTTTCTTGATTTTTTATTTTGCTTATCCTTCAAGAAATAAATGTAGTTTTCCTTTATCTCCAATATACTGTGTTATATATTCCAGAAGACTGTGATAGAAATTGAGAAGTAAAAAGGGAAAAATCCCACCTACCAAATGCACATTAAGGATATCTTCAGGACTTAAAATACTTGAAAAAAAGAATTGAGTCATACATTAATGAACCTGACATCACAAACTTGTGTTCTCTACCTTACTTACAAGTTCCAACCTCTTTATCTACATTAATTTCTGGTTTTCAGAGTTTCATATGCCTTTTGCTTTCTGCACTATTTCACCTTTCATGCATTATGATCTTCTTATGTATTCATTTTGAGCAAAAGGGGGGAAAATGAATGGTGGTTTGTTATGATGGTTCCATCAGTTTAATCAGTTATTAAATGTTGATTATAGAAGCTTCCATGGACCAGTTAAATATTTCTTGCCAATCGTTCCAAAGCCGCTCATTGCTCCTACTTAAAATTTTCATTCACTTTCAATACAGTACACTTATTTCAATTTATTGTCCAATACTATTTCCTCTCTTCTGGTTTCCTTTGCTTTCATTTCCTTATACTTGATATAATGAGCACTATAATCAGGAATCACTTTTTCTCACTTATTTCTTACAGCTTGTTTAGCAATCAGATGTTCATTTACTTATACATTTATTCGAAAATTGTTAACTTTTACTTTAGTTTATTTGGTCAAGAAAAAAAGACCAAGTAAAAACAAGTAAGCAAGACCTCAGGAAGACTGAACATGTGTTCTTTTGAAATGTCTAAGTCTCTTGTTATCTATAGTTTTCACTTCACTTTTATTTTATCAAGTATTTTTCCAAATGGCTTGATGAGATACCTTACTGACAGAACTGTACATTCCATCCAATGTGTATTTTGGTTCCAGTTTAAGAAAAATTGAAACCAAGTTCTTCATTTAAATTAATGCAGAACCAGATTATTTTTTAACTCTGATAATAGAGAGACTAGACTGATAACATTGTGGGAATGCCAGGGCACTAAAAAATGATGTCTAGAAACAAGTCATAAATTGTTATCTAACTTAATTTATTTATATACTTTGAAGAGAGATACTCTTACATGTCTAACAAATCAGAAAACAGAGAAATATATAAAATAAAATTCGATTTACTATGCCTCCATTTGCTTAGCTTCTCTTCAATCGGGAGTAATTCTTACAGTTTTTTTTATTCTTGCAGAAGTTTATGATGTAGATAATTCCAAATTAATTATATTATTATATTGCTTTTTGAATGCTACAGCTTTCACATTGCTTTTGTTTCAATTGAAAAAAAAAAAAACCTTGAGTATCATTCCATGTCAATATATTTTGAACTCATCCACTTCTTCATAAGTACCATAAAATCCCTTTGTATGAATGAATATGTATCAATATTTTTAAGTAGCTCCTTTTGCTAGATATTTTGTTGTATTTGTAAAATAATGTATCATAATGTGTATTTTTCCTACTTTAATTCTTAAATGCTCAAGTATATCTGAAGGATTAGGTCCCAGACATGGAATTCCTGAGTCAAAATGCGAATGCACCAGTAATTTTGATAGATTTTACCAGATTGTTCTACTATTTTTTACTCCTGGAAGCCTGGTGGTAAAAGAGCCATCATAAATACACAGAATTTCAGTTACTTTTTGAAGGGTGGAAGGATAGAGAATAAGAAGAGAGAATAAGAATAAGAAGGATAGAGAATAAGAAGAGATCATAGAAATCTCTAGGATTTCTATGATCTCTTGCATTAGATCAGAGCTGCTGGTCACCAGGTTTGTTGTATGAGAATTTATCCTTACATGTTTAAGCAATTCTTTTTGATTTTTAAAAATACACAGCATAGCAAAACTAGCAAGTTTATTTCAAACTTGCTTACTGAAGAGATCAAAAAAACAGACATTTTCTGAAGTCTTACTGAACATGCCAACATTCAACCACACGTCTATCTCTGTGAATCAGCACAAATGGGCTGAGAGTTGCATAACCAAGGGCTAAACATTCTTGAATATTTGATATTATGAAATTATTCTCTAAGGATAAAGTTAAATATAAAGAAATAATGCAATCTGTCCAATAAAAGAAAACAAAACAGATCATCAGAAGGAGAACACTTTGAGCAGCTCTTATCTCAGGGGGAGTTTTGTACAGAAATTTGGAGTTCTGAATGTGGAGAACATGCTTGTGATGCTGGTGGAGAAGAAATACCATGTAGCTGCTGGCCCAGCCTGTGAGACCCTGAAACAGAGCATCTTGCAAGACTATCGGTGTGAGAAAAATCCATCTTATTACCCATCTCCCTGCTAGAAAATAACAGTAGTTATCATTTTCACTAATTTGTGATCTGTTCATGTTGCTATTTGTGATGGAATGAAGTAAGTTCATGGTTATCAAGGAATTGAACGTCCAAAAGAAGAGAAACAAGGGAAGGACATGCCATGCAGACCTCAGCTTGAGCCTCCCCCACATTGAGGCTCTGGGACTGATGGTGATGACCTGGACCATGGTGAGGAGACTGCTGGTGCAGATGGAAAGGCCTCAAGTCACCCTCTCCAGATAAGCAACAATTTTACAGCCTATATCATCTAGAAAGTTTCTCAAACCAAAAGCTGCTATTGTATTGGGCATTCCTTTGGAAAACAGAAGTATGATATTTGTAAAAGCTAAATGGATATGAATAAAGTGTAAAGATTTCTTCTCAGTGCCCCAAAAGAAAATGTACATATAGTTTACAAAAACAAAAACATTCCCCACAATGCCAAGTTCAGTTAGAAACAGGAATATTGTTCTCTTCGTAATGTTCAAAACCATTTCTAACCTCATGGGCAGAAAATGTTTAGATCCAGGGAACACTGTATGAATAAAGTACCAGTTATGATGATATATATGTATCTGCAAAAAAAAAAAATCATATCATAGCACATTTCTAGTGGATAAAGGAAAGTCATAATATATGTAACAGAGCAGATTTCTGTCTAAAGAACTGTAATCCTTTCCCTGTGACCCTCTTTGATGAACATTCCATGTGACCTTAAATGTCATCTTGGAAGAGGATACGAAAATCTAAATTTGGGAAACAGATTTTGTTTGCCTGATCTCCATAGCTACAAGACCAACTTGCTTGTTCAAATTCTGATATATCTCACATATTTTAAATCTCAGCATATGCTGAATTGAACTAAAAAAAATCCCCCAACCTGAGTGTCTGCATTTTCTATTTAATTCTTCATATTCCTATCAGCCAACTTCAAAAACCTGATGCTCACCCGTAACACCTCTACCTCCTCCGCATTCAACAGACAAACACTCATAAAATCCTGTTGCTTCAATGTCTTTAACATTTCTCAAGTTTAACAATGTTTTATCTTCTGTGATATTTCTTTTATTCATTATGCCTATATATCTATCATTTTGATTAGTATAACAATTTCTGGTTTATCTCTTCTTTCTAATTTTCATATCTTTGATTCATATTCCTTAATATTTCAGAGTTGTCTTTCAAAACCCCAAACTGAATCTGTGATTTCAGTAGTTACAAGTTTTCAGTGGGTTTTCCAAGTACTCAACATCAAGTCAAACTGCATAGCATTTCACTGTAGGACCTCAACTGTTAATGGTTAATCAGCCAAAGACCTTCAGAAACAAGCCTGTGGGCTGAAAAACAATGAGATACATGGACTGGATGCAGCCAGAGAAGGTGCTCTAGAGGAACCATGGAATGTCACTCTACAAGAGCATTTAGGAGAGGTCTGAGTTCCTACTGATGGATCTGAGGGACCTCTAAGGGGAGTTGTTGATGTGTTGATTAGGGGGATTAGGAGAGGTAGATTAATTAGGTGTTGCATACTGTCATGAGATGAAGACAGTTTACAAATTAGAGATCTCTGATGTCTGGATATACAAAGCAGGTTGGGGCCACATTGGTAAGAAAAGAATCATTGGCCGGGCACGGTGGCTCAAGCCTGTAATCCCAGCACTTTGAGAGGCGGAGACGGCGGATCACGAGATCAGGAGATCGAGACCATCCTGGCTAACACGGTGAAACCCCATCTCTACTAAAAAATGCAAAAAAACTAGCCAGGCGCGGTGGCGGGTGCCTGTAATCCCAGCTACTTGGGAGGCTGAGGCAGGAGAATGGCGTAAACCCGGGAGGCGGAGCTTGCAGTGAGCCGAGATCTGGCCACTGTACTCCAGTCTGGGCTACAGAGCAAGACTCTGTCTCAAAAAAAAAAAAAAAAAAAAAAAAAAAGAGTCATTACTCAAAAGGTGCAATTATGGCATTTTACAGCTGCTGTGTAACCAATGTGTCCAGTTGACTCTGTAACCAGATCTACCTGCGTCTATTCTCTCAACGTTGGTAACAGGAGGGCTACTTTGATCTTTACCACTCCAAGCTGATTTTTACTTGTTTAGGTCTGAACAGTATTTTACTCTTTCACAATTAACCTCTCCAATCTCACTTCTTATCTAGAACTTACATCAAACTACAAATAAATCCCCCAAAACAAAAGAAACCAGGATGTTTGATCTAACCAGGATTGACCTCTATCTATATATTTGGAATGCCTTTCTACAAGCCTTGTCCCCTTTCATTTTCTACCAGTCACTAAGAGATGCATTAGATTTATCTTAATTTGTCTTAAAGGTCTCTGGCAGCATGAGAACTGCCTGAATTTAGGCTTGTACTCAGGTCTTGTGCCAGGAAACTTTATAACTTTTGGAATATTAGTTATTGCCTTTCTGCCTCAGTTTCCTCCGGTGCCAAATGAAGAGACTAACATCTATACCAATGCATTAAACAAAGCATTACATGATCTGAACTGGATAGCCCATAGTGAAATGAACTACAGGCTTTAATAACAAGAAAAGCAGTATGAACTAATAGGTTCGGAGTAAGAACTGGTTACATATTTAGCCAGAAACCTGGAATTTGTCAAAACTGAAGGTCCTGCATACACTTCACCACCCATTATGTCCTTATCAAATATTTTTATGTTTGTTTCTTCTTATCTTTTTCTAAGGTTTCACAGTTTTCTGGCCCTCTCTTCATCTTCCCAAGGTTCCAAAGCTCTGATTCAGATTAGAGACTAGCTTCTGTGATACTAATAAGACACTTCCATTTTATTTTGACTGAATAATAAGAAAAATATCAGAGAAGGGAAGGGTGACTGGTCTTCCAAATTGTTTTTGGAATCATGATTGAAAACTGTTTTAAAAAAACATGCTTCACATTCAGATAGATGTGTAGTGTTCCATCCAGGTCTAATACCTAATAGCTTAGGCAGGTAAGGAAGTGCACCCATTTTAGCTCCAGTTTTCTCAACTAAAAATGAGATTAGTGCTCCCTGCTACATAATGCCAAGGTAAATTTATAGGGTTGCCTCAGGTTATACTTACTTATAGCCTGGTGAAAAATAAAAGTGAAAAATTTCTGAAGAGCAAGTATAATTTTTAATCATAATGGTTGCTAACAGATGCTCCCATTAAACTGGCATATGGTTAATGAAGTTGACTTACATGTATGGTACAATATTACAAATTGGATTAGGAAACTTTAAGGATGGATGCAGAAAGAAAACCTTCAAGATACACACACACACACACACACACACACACACACACACACACTCCCTCTCTCTATCTCTCTTTTAATGAATTAACAACTTAATAGGTAAAGACAAAGTTGGCCCGCCTGCAAAACACAGAAATGCACCAAAAATGATATGAAGAGATTTTATGGAAGCTAATAATGCTGATAGAGTTATAATGCAGGTGAAAATGGAAGCTTAAAAAAAGGGTTTTTCCTAGAAACCTGAAAAGCTTTTTTATCTTTCTGATTTTTGGATGAAACCAAAGAGGGAATCTTAAAGGAAGACCCACCCCAGACCTCTCTTATGGTACAAGATCCTGAACACAGGGATAAAGATGCTCAAGCATTTCTAGGGTCATCTCCTGGAACTGGTCCCCTTCATATTTATGACCCCAGGTAAAGATTACATGCAGAGTCAAGGTCCTCAGGCTCACATAAACTCCCTTGCTTAGTCAAAGAACAAAGCAAGATGTATACTTCTGAGGGAAATTTTATATGGCATATGTGAATAAATAAAAGAACTGTCAGGTCTACTCACCTTGGTAGCTATGGTGTAGTAAAGCTCTGGTTTAGTCCTTCTGGCAAGGTAAGGCTCCCTAAGCCATATTTGTACCTTCTGGATTTGTACAGTTCTTGGATAACAAACTATTACCAGGACTCAAATTTTCAAATTGTTGTCCTGTCAGGAAGACAGAAACCCTCTGCAGAATCCTAGTCCCTGAAGTACATTTTCCCCTCTCTCCACAATTACGTTTGTTTGCCTCAGGAGTTATTTCAATCTTAATTGGAGTTTAACTATTGTAATAGAAAGATGTACAGTGAAAAAGTAAACAACTAGCCAAGTTTCTGTATCTAGGGTTTCCCATTTTTCTGGCCCTCTCTTCATCTTCCTAAGGTTCTAAAGTTATGAATAAAAATGAGAACCAGCTTATGAGACACATAATAAGTCACTTCTTTTCTTTTTCAATGCCTTCTTTATACACAGGGTTATGATAAATGATGACCAGCCCTGGAGACTCTGCTTTCTGAACTTATCTCAACCACAGGCCTGGACGGGACGAGCGTCACCTTGCTCTACCGATGAACATTGGCAGTTTGCGGTCTTTGCCATCAGTGGTTGTTTTATTCTTTGTCTGTGAAACAACAAATGGGACTGGAAAAGCAAAAGAACCCTCCATTTTTTATGAGCTAATCCTGCCTTACAAAGCTTCATAATACTTCTTTAATTCATTATACCCAAGAATGATCCTTCTATAGGTTATTCATTCTGCCCTCAAAAATGACCTTTCCAGAAACTAATGCAAAGAACTATAAATAAATGGTGGCACAGGGTTGAGATTAGAGGTGATAATGGTATTATTTTTCTCACTGAGCTAGGCTGTGAGGCAGGGTTCTGGTCACTGATCTTCACTTCATTCAATGTGACAGTATCCTCATCTAGAGGTGCACCTGGCACATATCAGATGCCAAATTACTTGTGCAAAGTGAGCAAATAGCCCTTTGAGATAAGTACTCTCTTCATCCCTGATTTTGAATGAGGAAATTCAGGCACAGAGAGATTGAGTAAATTGCCCAATGATACACAGATAACGAACAGCAAAATCAGGATTTGAACCCAGATAATCTAATTCAGGTCATTTGTTCTATTGTCCATTGTTTTGTATGTATCTTTCTGGGTCAGTCTCTCTTGCAATCTGTCTCACTGTCTAGGAGAGGTGGCTCCCCCAGTCTCAGTATGAATCCCATCTCACACAGCCTCTGTCTCCATCTTTTTTGCATCCCTGGTTGTGTGTCCTTCAGCCTCTCCTTCTATTTGGAGTAATTGCCACACGGTGGCAGTGTTGTAGGACTTTCTCCTTAGTTCAGCTAAAAACCGGGTTCTTGTCACATAACCAGGAAAGATTAGGCCTGCGGACGCATAGAAGGGTGAGAAAAATGGAATTCATTGGGCGAAAAAGGCAAAAGAAAAACTTTCAGCAGAGTGAGAGGGAGGCCTGTTAACCTGCTTCTGCCCCACCACACAGGAACGCTAGAGGTTGGGCTCCTCCCCTCTGCAAACCACGCTAACTTCGTGGCTCTACCCCCTTTTCCCAGTGCGCAGAGTGCGCAGGTGGGTCGGAGGTTTTCCGGGGAGCCCTTTTTACTCGCTTGTCTCAACAGTTTGGGGGTTTACACGTGAACTTTAATGATTTCTGGCTGGGTTACATTGGATGGGCAGTATTTGATGAATTACTTGGCCTCTCCACTGCTATACTTTCTCTTATGTAAAATGACAATGAAAACAAGATGCAAGATGAGCCTAGAGAATCTTGTTGTGTCAAAAAGTAAGGAAGTGCTCAAAGAATGGTGAGAATCTGTCAAATAGGGAGCCAGCTTGAAGGGACTGCCTCCAGCCAAGTTTGAGAAAATTTGAGAATCAAACTGAATAATGATTTTAAATGATTGTTATTTATTGAATACTATAAGAATCCATTAGTCCATAATTAAAATGAATAAATGAGGGAGAAGGAAAAGACCTAACTTTCAATGAAAACGCAACTAGTTAATGTAAAAGAAATAATGAAATTAGAATGTCACCACTCGATAACTATCATAATAATAATTTCTTCAGGAAAGAATCATCAATGGGTGCTAAAACTAATCGGTGGAAGTTTAGGTGAGCAGGATATCAACATTGACTCAAAGTGTCTTCCCAAAGATTTACTAATGACAAAGACACTTTGACATACATAGTGTTTTGACATACATGTTTTGACATACATGTTCTATGTTTACATAGAACACCAAATAGACTCCAATAGACACTAAGTGATGGCAGCTAACACTGCCTGGAATGAGACACACCAACAACATGTGAGCCTTGACATCATGCACTGAGAACTCATCATCAATTCTGCCGTGTTCCTGCCAAAGGGGTCAACCTGAATCTAATTACAAGGAAAAATCAGAAAAACTCAAATTGAAGGACATTGGAGAAATGTCTCAAGTTTTATGACATCAATGTCATAAAATACAAAGAAAGACTCAGGAACTTCTACTGGATGAAGGAAACTACAGAGAGATGACAACCGCATATTAATGTACCATGTGATCTTGGATTATCTTTTACCATAAATTGTATCATTGGGACAATTGTTGAATCTGAACATGTTCTATCAAGTGAATAGTACCATTGTATTAATATTAATTTCCTGATTTTAATCATTGCACTGTAGTCACGTAAAATAATATTCTGCTTTTAAGAAATAAACCCTGGGGTATTTATGATTAAAACATCAACAAACGGCCGGGCGCGGTGGCTCAAGCCTGTAATCCCAGCACTTTGGGAGGCCGAGACGGGCGGATCACGAGGTCAGGAGATCGAGACCATCCTGGCTAACACGGTGAAACCCCGTCTCTACTAAAAAGACAAAAAACTAGCCGGGCGAGGTGGCGGCGCCTGTAGTCCCAGCTACTCGGGAGGCTGAGGCAGGAGAATGGCGTGAACCCGGGAGGCGGAGCTTGCAGTGAGCTGAGATCTGGCCACTGCACTCCAGTCTGGGTGACAGAGCGAGACTCCGTCTCAAAAAAAAAAAAAAAAAAAAACATCAACAAACATAACAAACGTTATGTTAATAATTTCAAGAAAAAATATTTGGCCAAAAATGTGAATTTCTTAGTAAGATACTATTCATTGAATATATTAAATCCTGTAAAACAACACTATTTATTATTTTCAATATTTTCATAAGTAGTAAAACTAGAAAACTCTGAATTGGGGAGAAAAGTAGTAAAATTAGAAAACCGAATTGGGGAGAGAGTGAATATGACTGAGGAGAAAGAAAAGATAGTAGAGTTAGGGACTACTATACCTTTTTAAATTATTTCAATTTGTTTTTTTTTTTTTTTTTTTTTCAGATGGAATTTCACTCTTGTTGCCCAGGCTGCAATGCAATGACACAATCTCGGCTCACTGCAACCTCCACTTCCCACGTTCAAGTGATTCTCCTGCCTCAGCCTCCCGAATAGCTGGGATTACAGGCATGAGCCAACATGCCCTGCTAATTTTGTATTTTTAGCAGAGATGGGGTTTCTCCGTCTTGGTCAGGCTGGTCTCAAACTCCCGGCCTCAGGTGATCCGCCAGCCTCGGCCTCCCAAAGTGCTGGGATTACAGGCACGAGCCACTGCGCTTGGCCTATTTCAATTTTTTAAAACAAGAAACAGGTGTGATAGACTATAGAAATTTGGAAAGGCTGTTGGCTGTTCATGGGTTTCCAATATCATTTCAGGTGAATGGATAAACAAACTGTGGTATGTCCATACAGTGGAATATTATTCATCAATAAAAGGAAATGAGGCATGAAGCCACAGAAAACACGAGGAAACTTAAATGCATATTGCTAAGTGAAAGAAGGTAGTCTGAAAAGGCTGCATACTGTATGATTCCAACTGTATGACATTTTGGAAAATGCTAAACTGTAAAGATAGTAGAAAGATCAATGGTTGCCAGGAGGTAGGGTGGCAGGAAAAAGAGAAGGATGAACAGGTAGAACACAGAGGACTTTTAGGGTTATGTAACTATTCAGTATGATCCTGTAATGATCATTGTATATTTGTCAAGACCTTTATAAAGTGCAACACAAAAAGTGAACACTAATATAACTATGGACTTTAGTTAATAAAAATGCATCAATATTATCTCATCAACTGTTGCAAATGTATCACACTATAAG
This sequence comes from Rhinopithecus roxellana, assembly GCF_007565055.1. Taxonomy (NCBI): domain Eukaryota; kingdom Metazoa; phylum Chordata; class Mammalia; order Primates; family Cercopithecidae; genus Rhinopithecus; species Rhinopithecus roxellana. The sequence continues at coordinate 20,318,484 of NC_044552.1, read as the reverse complement.
GATGTATATGGGAACTCTCTATACTTTCTGATCAATTTTTTTGTAAATGCAGAACTCTAAAAATAGTCCAGAATTTTTTTTTTTTTTTTTTTTTTTTTTTTTGAGACGGAGTCTCGCTCTGTCGCCCAGGCTGGAGTGCAGTGGCCAGATCTCAGCTCACTGCAAGCTCCACCTCCCGGGTTCACACCATTCTCCTGCCTCAGCCTCCAGAGTAGCTGGGACTATAGGCCCCCGCCACCTCGCCTGGCTAGCTTTTTGTATTTTTTTAGTAGAGACAGGGTTTCACCATGTTAGCCAGGATGGTCTTGATCTCCTGACCTCGTGATCCGCCCGTCTCGGCCTCCCAAAGTGCTGGGATTACAGGCTTGAGCCACCACGCCTGGCCAGAAAATTTTTAAAAAGAGATAAAATGGAAAGTATTATCTAGAAAGTAGCACAGATGTTAAAACAATGGAAAACATCTTTAAAACACTTAGAACTTGCAGGATAGGAAGAGGCAATATTTACAAAGATAATGGCTGATAATTTCTCCAAACAAAGGGAAGATATGACTTCACATACACAGAAAGTACAACATATTCCAAGCAGATCAAATAGAAAGCGATCTCACCAGACACACTGTAATGCAATTAACAATACTAAAGACTAAAGGAAGACTTTTAAAGCAACAGGAAAGAAAAAACAAAGATTGCTGAAGAAATAACATTCAGATTGCCATAGGTTTTTGAAACCACAAAGTGAAAGTCCAATCTGAGAAAAAGTGTATCTTCAAACTGTTGAGAGAAACATGTCAACTCAAAAGTTGATACAAAGTAAATGTCTTCGTTCATTTTCTGTTGCTATAACAGAATACCTTAGACTGGGTGATTTGTAAAGAAAATAAGTTTATTTGGCTCACAATTCTGGAGGCTGGGAAGCCCAAGGTCATGGGACTGGCTTCTGGCAAGGGTTTTTGTTCTGCATCACAACATGGTGAAAAAGCAACAAGACAAGAGAATGTGGATGAAAGAGGGAAGAAGAAGCAGGCTGACTGGTTTTATAACAACTCACTGTCATGAGAACTAACCCAGTTAGCCAGAACTGCATGAATCTCTTCATGAGGGCAGAGATAACCCAAATACCTTCCACCAGGTCCTATCTCCCAATCTTTCCACTTTAAGGAATTAAGGTTCCAACATGTTAACTTTTGGGGAATACACTCAAACCATCGTAGTAAATTTGTCTTTCAATAATGAGGATAAAATACAGTTTAAGGGTGAGGGAAAGCAAAGCAACATTTCCACTAAAAAACTTTACTATAGAATCTCTAAGTTTGTACTTGAACAACAAAATCATAACCCTAGAAGGGATAAGCTGTAATATAAAAATGAAAGAAAATAAATTGGGAAACAGATAAGCCTAAGCAAATATTGCCTGTACAAAATAATAATAATAACAATAATAATAATAATAATGTCTAGTTTTGGGGGTTGAAAAAAGCCAGAACTAAAATAACAGATAAGAATAGTTTAACAGATGAGAGTAATTAGATTTAAGTTCTTTAAAAATATTGTAGCTGGGAATGATGGCTACAATAGCAGGACTTTGGGAGGCTGAGGTAGGAGGATCGCTTAAGCCCAGGAGTTTGAGACCAGCCTAGGCAACACAGTGAGATCTTGTCTCTACCAATTTTTTAAAATTAGCTGGGTGGTCCAAAATTAGCCTAAAAAAATTAGGATCATTTGAGTCCAGGAGGTCAAGGTTGCAGTGAATCCTGATGGCACCACTGCACTCCAGCCTGGGTGACAGAGCAAGATCCTGTCTCAAAATATGTGTGTGTAAACATATGTTAATGCTTGGAATATGTTATAAAGTAGATTAACTTTATACTTTATGAAGTTAACTATTAATAAAATTTTGATAGTAAGCACACAAAGAATAAATAAATATACAGATTAGTAGAAGAAAAAAATATTCACATGAGTAGGGCAATAAGGGGAAAAACTAGCAAAATAAAAAATCCAATTAAAAAGACAGTAAAGAAAAAAGATAATAAAAAAGAAATAAACTCAAATGTGGGAAAAATACAAACCAAATAGACATCAGAAAAAAGTCCAAGTATATCAGTGCTGGTATAATAACAAGTTGCAGCCTAAGCAGCTTTAACCAGGAGCCACTAAACCACTAGAAACAAACCTGTAATCTGACAAAATCAGATTAATGAGTGAAGTAATGGAAGGAAGATGTTTGAGAGGAATCTTGAAATGGTAGCTCTACAGAAGAGAAGAGAGAAGTACTTTTTATAAGGTTTGAGTTCTGCTCAAAGGTTCTGAAGAGAGACAAGGAGAAGCAGGTATTCTTCAGCGTTGGTTCTGGTTTGGTTGATGTTTCTAGGACAGAACTAGAAAGTAGAGGAAGGATTAACTAAAGATTTAGTGCAGTAAAGAGTTGGGGGTGCTTTAGTAGTTTGGTATCCCCTGTAACAAATGGATATAGCAAGGCAGGCCTGGGGCATCATTGGAAAGAAAGCAGAAACCATTCAAAGACGAGTCTGTTGGGGAGTTTTACAGTTATTCCATGATCTTGGTAGAAAAACAATGTTTCCTAGGCCGGGTGCGGTGGCTCATGCCTGTAATACCAGCACTTTGGGAGGCCGAGGCAGGTGGATCACGAGGTCAGGAGATCGAGACCATCCTGGGTAACAAGGTGAAACCCCGTCTCCACTAAAAATACAAAAAACTAGCCGGGCGAGGTGGCGGGCGCCTGTAGTCCCAGCTACTCGGAGGCTGAGGCGGGAGAATGGCGTGAACCCGGGAGGCGGAGCTTGCAGTGAGCCGAGATCGCGCCACTGCACTCCAGCCTGGGCGACACAGCGAGACTCCGTCTCAAAAAAAAAAAAAAGAAAAGAAAAAGAAAAACAATGTTTCCTGTAAACCTTCAGCCTTCTTTAATCTCTGTGTGTTTTCCTAGGGAGAAAAATGACAATGCTGCTTTTTTTCTTTTATAATGTGAGCTGATTTTTATTCTTTCATTCCTGGACAGAATTTTGCTCTTTTAAACATCAAAAATGTATATAATCCTTCCTAAATATTTAATTTTACTATTATTAATTTACAGATGAGAAAACACCAAGAAACTAAATAGCTTTTCCAAAAGCTAGCGATTGACGGGCATAGACACCAAATTCAGGAAAAGTAACTCCAGAAGCCATAGATCAAATTATTATTCTTGGTCATCTATGAATATTGTATTAGATGAAACTAGATACTAACTACTGCTATTTTTCCTTTTCAAGAGACCTGTCCAGTACATAATGACCACTTTGAAAGGAAAATTATGAAGTGAGTTACCTTAGCTAATATTAAGCAAAAAGTATTTTGGAGAACGTTTATTAATAAAAGACTAATTGCTGTTAAGACAAAAAGCATTATTATGACTAAAGAGGGTTTCTACATGTATTAGTCCAGGGTTCTTCAGAGAGACAGAACAAATAAGAGATAGATAGGTAGATAGATAGATGATAGATAGATAGATAGATGATAGGTAGATAGAAGGGGATTTAATAAGTGAATTGGCTTACATGCTTATGGGGGTGGAGAAGTCCGATGGAAGGCTGTCTGCAAGCTGGAGACCATAGAATGCTGGTAGTGTGGCTCAGTCCATGTCTGAAAGTGTCATAACCCAGAAAAACCAATGGTATAACTTTCAATCTGTGACCAAAGCCCTGAGAATCTGGGGGCCTCTAATCCTGGAGTCCTAGGCTGAGAGAGTCTTGGCAGGAAAAGAAGAGTGTTTCAGTTCCAGGAGAAAGAGAAAACAATTTGCCTTTCCTCTGCCCTTTTGTTCTATCCAAGCAACAGCCAATTCAATGGTGTGCATCCACATTGAGGGCAGAACTTCCCCACTCGGTCCACCCACTCGCACACCAATCTCCTGTGGAAACACCTTCACAGACCAGAAATAATGCTTTACCAGTTCTCTAAATATTACTTAATCTAGTCAACATCTAAAATTAGCCATCATGCTACATAATGATAAAAGTTCCAACTTGTATAGTAAAACAATTCTCAATTTTATGCACATTTGAAAAGCCTCAGATAAAACAAGTGATAGAACTATAAGGGGAAATATAGACACCCAGCATCATAAAATTTTAATATATCTTTCCATTTAGTGATAGAAGATACTGATCTTTTCATATTCTGATACCAGAAATAAAGATGATTAGAACAATATAACTAATAATTGAACATATATAGAATTTTATGTTCCTCAAATTTAAAACATGTACATTATTAAGGAAGTTTACAAAACATCATAGACCATAAACTAAGTCTCAAAATGTGTTTTAAAAGCATAATTAAAACTACATTATAGGACTGGGTGCGGTGGCTCATGCCTGTAATCTCAGCATTTTGGGAGGCCAAGGCAGGTGGATCACCTGAGGTCAGGAGTTCAAGACAAGCCTGCCCAACATGGCAAAACCCTGTCTCAACAGAAAACACAAAAATTAGCCGGGCGTAGTGGTGCATGCCTGTAGTCCCAGCTATTCTGGAGGTTGAGACAGGAGAATCTCTTGATCCCAGGAGGCGGAGGTTGCAGTGAGCCAAGATCACACCACTGCACTTCAGCCTGGGCGACAGAGCAAGACTCCATCTCAAAAACAAAAGCAAAAACAAAAAACAACAAAACCCTTTACATTAAAATACCATTAAATAAGAAATAAATATTAAAATAATTTAAAAATTAGCGTTTCTCTGCTTTATCTTCATGTTATCACATATGCATGCATTTCAAAACAGTGTTTATTTTAGTTTTGCTTGAACCTCTATTAAAATAGTATCATAGCTTATATAACTCTGCCATTTGATCCACCCATTTGTGGTTGCAGATGCAATTAATTGTTTAAGTGCCATAAATACTATGTCTTTACTCATTCTCTTATCAATTTAAATTTCAGTTAATTATAGTTTTTTTTCTTGTTGTTCTTTTTGCTCTAAAAGCAATTCTACTAACTTCCTTGTCTCCTGCACAAATATGCAAGAGGAATATTTCCAACTTGTGTGCGCCTCAGAATTATCTGGAGGGTCTGTTAAACACAGATTGCTGGGAGCCCCCTGAAGAGTCTTGAAATTCAGTAGGTCTGGGGAGGGCCATAGAATTTTCATTTCTGACATGTGATGTTAGTGACTTCGGACTCAAGACCACATTTTGAAAGCTAATATTCTAAGGTATATAGTATAGTCATGTGTCGTATAACAACGTTTTGGTCAATGATGGACTGCACACACGAGGGTGGTCCCATAAAATTATATCATATTTTTACTGTATCTTTTCTATATTTAGATACATTTAGATACACAAATACTTACCATTGTGTTTCAGTTGCCTACTGTATTCAGTGCACTAACGTATTTGTAGCCTAGGAACAACAGGCTACACCAGACAGCCTAGGTACGTAGTAGGCTATCTAGGTTTGTGTGAATATTCTCTGTGATGTTCCCACCAAACGGTGAAATTGCCTAATGACACGTTTCTCAGAACATGTGTCCTTCATTGAGTGACACATGAGTGTAAAAGTAAAGTATATATGTAGTAATTTGTTGCTTAGTCATAAGATATGAGTCAAACATACTAGTTAATAATAAGTCAAATTATTTCCCCTGATGTTCCAATTAATACTATCCACCATAAGTCCCCATTGTTCTATATGCCCACCAACACTTGGTATTCTGTCTGTTTAAATTCAATTAAAAGTATTATTTTTATTTTGGTTTTAATTCACATTGCCATAAAATTATTGAGATTGAGTGTATCCGTGTCTTTTTATATTCCATTCATTTTTTTATCCTTCTATGAAATGGCCAATTTTTTAATGCTTTTTAAGTTTTATCCTTTTCTGGTCTACTTTAAGCCAATTTTAAGCCAATTTTAATATATATTCTGAATACTAATTCAGAATACTTTGTTGTAAATATATTTTGTCAGTTTGTGGCTTGTTGTTTTACTAATTCAGGAAGACTTTCATGAGCATAAGTCATGAGCTCTAGGTTGGCGTCTTATGTATGCATCCTTGAGGAAGTAATTTAGCTCACCTGGCCTCAGCATCTTATTTCCATGGTTGTCATGAAGTTCAAATAATTTACATGAAATCCTGTAGATGTATAATACATTATTAAATATTTGTGTTCATCTTCTCACATGCACTTATCAGAAAATTTTGAAAATCTGCTGTACATCTAATGGAATTACTTATGCCTAGATTTTTTAATATCCTGATTCAAGAGCTCTGCAAATAGTAGATAATGTATGGTTGTGATACACACACACACACACACACACTTGAGTTTAGAGGGAGCTCAGATATCACATTGAGGGGTTGTAAGAATTGAATAAAAATCTAAGTGGGGGAAATGTGTCTCTTCAGGCTGCAATAGCAGAGGAAACTGCAATGATCATGCTGCATGATTCAGGATTGTGAAAGAAACCGTCCCCCGCCCGACCCCAGCCTCTGCTACCAGGTCAATTCCATTCCTTAGGAGTCCTCCTCTCTTCCCTGTTTGTTTGTTTGTTATTGTTGTTTTTTTAAACTACCACTTACCTTACTCAGCTGACATAAGCACAGGTGCTCTTGTGTTTAGAAAAATATTTACCTGGACTTTAGGTCTCAGCTGGAATTCATTTTATGCATTCCTTCACATCAAGAACTGTAATGGCCACTCAAAAGGGAAGGGTATGCATGAAGATCACAGAAAGATTATTTAAGCTAAGCCGTATTGCTAGATGGTGGATATCAAAATCAGCTGTCTTCCTCTCTTTGCATCCCTTTATTGCCTAATGGAACTATTTCTGGAAAAGCTATTAGGGACCCAGCATGAAGGTTTAACTCTGATAGCCAGGGCTGTGTACATCCTACTCAGCTAGTCTGCGCCGTGACTCCCGGGCATGAGCTTCCAGAGCCAGTGACAGTACATTTTATTTGGCAGTAAACTTTTCAATGAAATATGCATACAAAGAAGTGCAGAAATAATTAATGAATATCTCAGTGAATTGTATAAACTAATTTATATGCATAAAACTAGCACCTGGATCAAGAAGCAGACAATACCAGCAACCAGAGGCCCCACTTCGGCCATAAAATAGACACTAAACCCCAAGAGAAGGCCCTGATTTTGGCAATCAGTGATCTTTCATTATCAACGTAGAATACACTTGTAAAATGTTTGGAAAGTGACCACTACAGATTCTCAGGTCTTTTTTTTTTTTCCAAATTGGTTCCTGAGCTTTGGTGATGAATGGAGGAGATGGGATGAGAATACAGTAAAAATGAAGAAACCCAGACACCTTAGTAAACTGTTCCTCATTACAGTGCCTTCTACTCGTTACTGCACATTTACTATAATTAGGATCAAGATGTTTCCGGGCCCAGCAAATTATGGAGCCACAGGGAGAGGGCAGAGTTGTACCCAGGGATTGACACTGTACAGAAGGACCCCTTTTCCCCTGGCAAAGTCAGAAATTATGACGTTGACATTGTGACACAAGCGGGAGTTGTCCGGGGAAATATAAACAGGCCGTGGCTGGTGCTGCTCTGTCAGAACAGCCACTCAGAGCCGTGCTACACAGACTCCCCAGGTGAGTGTACCTGACAACTGTGGATTGGGGCTGCCTTTGGCTTTGCAAGGGGGCTGCCCAGGGCAGAGCTGGTCAGGGGTAGGCAATGAGAGAGAAGAGTCTGAGGTCCTCTGTCATTTTTGGAAGAGGAAGGTGCCAGGGCCCAGGGAGAAGGTGGCTGATCATTTCCCAACTCACATCCAGAAACATCTGCTTCTTTTTGGTCCACAAGGGAGCCAGAGCCATTGTACAGCAGTGTTTGATGCACTGTGCCTGGAGCTGCCCCTTCTTATACAAGGAAGAGAGGTATAGGTGACATCAGACATCAATGGCGTGTCAGCCTAGATGTGTGGGAGCACTCATCCTCTGCAGTCTTCCCTCAGCATTTGTGCACTTTCTCTCCTAGCAGTTGAAATTTTTAGTTAAGCTATGCGTATTATTTCTAGTGTCCCTTCGGCCTTTTCTTTACGTGGCACTTTTGTCTTCTTTAATAAGGTTTAGTATTCTGAGGATGTTTAAATTCATTCTGCATTTTTCTTTAAATTAACACTCTAGCTCCAAAACATAACATGGTGTACTTTTTTAGAGAATTGTTGAGATGTGGGGAATAGGACAGATGTAAAGAACACATCATAATAATACTAATAGTTACCTTATGGAAAATTGTTCTTTAGTACTTAGTTGCCAAGCACATATATGAGCACTTCCTACATCAGCTCATTCAGTCCTCACTAGAGACTAGTACAGTACAAAGCACTCCCCTTATTTTACACATGAGAATATTGGGTCTTACAGAGGTCAAGTAATATGCAGATACAAATTAGGAAAGCCAAGATTTGAACTTCAGAGTTACTGAAGGCAAAGCTAATTCTTGTGAATCTGTGCAGTTGTATCTCCTAGACCCAAGGACACTGGATAAACATCTAGGAGATTCAGAGACAGTGAGCATCTCAGTCAGGGTGGGAAGCAGGAATTAAATAAGTTGACCTGGGAGGGAGTGATCAGAGGAGTAGCAAAGAAGATGATCACAAAGACTGAGGGGATGAGATGCTGAGCATGGTTGCTCATCCCTGTAATTCTAGCACCTTGAGAGGCTGAGGCAGGAGGATCGCTTGAGCTCAGGAGTTTGAGACCAGCCTGGACAACATAGAGAGACCTCATTTCTACAAAAAATTAAAAAGTAAAAACTAACTGGGCGTGATGGTACGTGCCTGTACTCTCTGCTGTAGTGGGAAAGTGGCTGAGGGCTGAGGTGGGAGGACTGCTTAAACCCAGCAGGTCTAAGTGCACCGGGCTGCACTCTAGCCCAGGCAACAGAGCAGAACACTGTCTCAAAACAAACAAACAAAAAAGATTGAGGGGATGGAACAAAGTATTTGGAGGGAAAATAAGTCAATAAAGTGAATTGAGATCTTCCTTACGAACATATTCCAGGTCTTGACTAAAGTATTTAACAACTCTGTGAGTTTTTATTTATTAATCAGTGTTGTTTTTGTTGTTGTAGTGTGTCGCCAATTATTTATTTATTTACATTTATTTATTTATTCATTTATTTATTTATTTTTGAGATGGAGTCTTGCTCTGTCACCTAGGATGGAGTGCAGTGGCACAATCTCAGCTCACTGCAACCTCCACCTACCAAGTTCAAGCAATTCTCCTGCTTCAGCTTCCCTAGTAGCTGGGATTACAGGTGACTGTCACCATGCCTGGCTAATTTTTGTATTTTTAGTAGAGACAGGGTTTCACCATGTTGGCCAGGCTGGTCTTGATCTCCTGACCTCGTGATCAGCCCTCCTCAGCCTCCCAAAGTGTTGAGATTACAAGCATGAGCCACCTATTATTAAATTGTGTATCAAGCACTATATAAGAGGAAGACATTCTGGAAAATGCAATGCATAAATATAGTCCACAATATGGATCATATTATAACCATTTTAAAGATGAAGAAATAAGAGTCCCAGGGAAGAAAGCACATGCTCCCCAAATCGTGGAACTAGTAACTTCCCAAATCAGGGATGTATACCTATACTTGTCTAATGGCCATGTTCATAATGCTTCTTTTATCATCAACCCAAAAGACATGTTGTTTTCAGGCTTATAAAGGAAAATAGGCCTTGAAAATGTGGATACATTGGAAATAGCAAATCCCATGGTTGTAATTATAAGGGAAACTTTGTTTTTGTTTCCTGTCCTTTATACCTGATGTCAACTCAGGCAGATCCTTAATTTTTCTTTTCAGATTTAGGCAATAAAATTACCTAAAGACAGTTTAAATCACAAAAGCACTTCCAGTCAGGAGTACAATCTTCTTCCCTCTGAGCAGAGTGTGAAACTTTGAGCTGAGTTAGGGGTGTGGCCTGCTTTTTCTCTTTGCGTCTCCTGCCTCACAGTAGATAGGAAAATAAAGGGACTATTTATTTGACTCATATTTATCTATTTAATTATTATTTATATGTTCTCATAGGAGAACAAAGGGACTATTTATCTGACTTAAAACCTATTCTCTCCGAGACACTTTTGTAAATTCTTTGGAGGCATTTCTGCTGGGCACTTCTAGCTGCAATTCACCCTGGGCAAGCAATGCTTCTCCTTCAGGAAACCTACTCCTGAAAACTCCAGTGATTCTGCTGCTTGTGATATACACACAGGCTGTTCCCTGTGCATACACTCAGCATGTTGGACCACTTTCATGGCTGATATCCCTACTGCACTGTCAAACCTAGTCCTTGAAAGGTCTGCAGCATTGATCACCCATTACCTTGAGCACCTTTACTTCCCAGTTACATCGTTCTCCTCTGCTATGGGGGACCTTTGTCATTTTAATTAGCCCAAGTCAGACACCAGCTGTCCCCCCACACCCAACACCCCGCGTGTGTAAAGACCACAAGGCAGACACTTCATGTTTCCTAAGTGGTTGAGGAAAGGTCCTCTTCTAGATGTAGCATCACCCTTCACTCCTCTCACTTGACAGGGTTCACAATATAGCTCTCTTCTGATTTCTTCCCATAATCTTCTCTAAATTGCACTTTCTTACCCACTGAAAAACCTCCAACTAGGTTGTAGGCTCCCAGGATCCAAAAACTGTAAAACCAGATCTGTCCAAGAGGCATTCAGAGATGATTAACAAATGCCTGTGTGCCCTAATGACTCAGCCAAAACTTCAATTTTGAGATTTTTTTAATGTGTATTTCTTTTTCTTTTCTTCTTTTTTAAAATAGATGAAATTATATGTAATGATATTTTGAAATATATGCATTATGGAATGACTAAATCTAGCTAATTAACATATATATTACCTCACATAGTTATTTCCATTTTGAGATTTCATTACATGAAGCAATCACATAAGGCTGTGAGATACCTAAGCCAACAATACTAGGGTTGACTAAGTGTTAAGTAGAGACTGGTCAAAAGTGTCAGCAAATAGAGCAGATAAAAAAATAAATCTAGCTAATGTTAAGGGTGGCATTACAAGAAAGATGACATGAATGACATTTAAAAGATGATTTTTTTAAGTTATCTTGATTTTTAAAAAATATATTTATATATTCATATATATATAATACATATGTGAAAGCTGGATTCCAAGCAGAGGCATTGACATGCACAGGAATATGAACAAGAAAAATGTATTTTAAAACTATAAACCATTCATTGTGTCTGGAGCATGGAGTGAATCATTTAAAGTATATATGTTAGTTCTGTGGTGTGAACAACAAATTACAAGAAATGAGAGATTTGTTCAAGAGAGCCCAACATATGGGCTGCCACCCACAATTCATGTACTATCCAGTGGGGCCAAAGTGACCTACTTTCTGTTTCCCTTCCCTGTACCTCGCCTTGGTAACCCTATGCCTTTGCTTATGAAGTTTCATTTGTTTGTTCTGCTCACCCATTTCTACCTTTCACAGCCCATAACTGTGGATATTCATAAACCCTTTCCTTTTGGGTCTACCATAATGCCACATTATATAAAAGCCCTTCCTCATGTGTCTCCTCTAAATGACCACACTCTCATGACATCATGTGTTCCCACGGCACTCACTGCAGACATCTGTCTTGGCTCTTCCACATGCTATCTTTCTCTATCAGTGAGTAGCTCTTGGTGGCAAAACCACATGGTACTTTTCTATTTAATTTCCAATATCTTATTCAGGGCCTATTATATGGTGAAATATCCAGGTACATTTGTTGGATAAATGTTTTCTTTAATCTATCATTTTTCTTGCAGGTTCGTAAGTCCATCATTCAGAACAGTGTCTGAGTTTAACCCATTTTGAAGGCCTCAAATCTGATAGAAAAGTGCTTGCTAGAGATTCACATACACTTGGTTATAAATAAAGGCTTTAGAAGTTAAGGTGGGCTTAATGTATATCATGATAAAGTGTTTAAATCTTTTGGCAATTCTTCTTAATATTGAAGCCACACCCCTTAATTATAGACTTGGACTGGGCGTGGTGGCTCATGCCTGTAATCCCAGCATTTCGGGAGGTCGAGGTGGGAGGATCACTTGAACCCAGGAGTTTGAGGCCAGCATGGGCAACAAGGCAAGACCCCATCTCTACGAAAAATACAAAAATTAGCTGGACATAGTGGTGTGCGGCTGTAGTTCCAGCTACTCGGGAGGCTGGGACTTGAGTCTGGGAGGTGGAGGTTTCAGTGAACCAAGATCACACCTCTGCACTCCAGCCTGGGTGATAGAGTGAGGTTCTGTCTCCAAAACAAAAATCAAAACAAAAACAAAAACCACACACACACACACACACACGTATATATAGAGAGAGACTTGAAAAACAATGTAATTAATGAAGCCCATATCTGCAGAGATTTAAACATCACTAGCCCTCCTGGCCAGTTATCTCACTTGACTTTGGGGTCATGCTGTCTCTCATGTAGAAAGGCTCTGCCAAACAACTCCAAGAGGTATACCCTATGTTCTCCAGGTTGCCTTTAATTGATCCTTAAATATTGGCTGTAAAAGCCTTGCAAACGATTTCTTAGAAATATGTGTGACCTGCCGGGCGCGGTGGTTCATGCCTGTAATCCCAGCACTTTGGGAGGCCAAAGCAGGCAGATCATGAGGTCAGGAGCTCGAGACCGTCCTGGCCAACATGGTGAAACTCCATCTCTACTAAAAATACAAACATTAGCTGAGTGTGGCGGCACGTGTCTATAGTCCCAGCCACTCGGGAGGCTGAGGCAGGAGAATGGCGTGAACCCGGGAGGCGGAGCTTGCAGTGAGCCGAGATCCGGCCACTGCACTCCGGCCTGGCAACAGAGCAAGACTCCGTCTCAAAAAAAAAAAAAAAAAAAAGATATTTGTGTGACCTTTCACCCACTCCCAGTGACCAGAGCAAGTATAAAAGTATCACTTGCCCAGTCCATTTGTCTTCCTATTCTAGATAGCAAAGACAAAATTATCATTCCAAAAACTGCTATGGGTATCTCAGAATGGTGTGTTTGGAAAATAAGTAATTAATCAGAAGCATTTCAGTGCAGGGAGAGTAAACGTAAATATGTCAGAGTTTATTGTGGCTCTTGAAAGATGGCACATGTGACTTACTGGAGCTGGTAACAAGAATGGCAGCCTTAAAGTTTAAACCTACATATACATCTGGGAAGACACTGAAGTCCCTAATGAATGTCATCAGACATGGTTTGACTTGAGTTCTCCATGTCATCTAGTCTCTAGATTCATAGAGAAGATTCTGCTCAAACAGCTGCTCCCCAGTTGGCTCCTAACCTCATCTCTGTGATTAACATGCACTTTAACAACCATAACTACATGCGTATTTGATTTTTATTTATGAACTGTTTATTGAATATTATTTTGCATGCATATAGCCAGGTGACTTAGATGAAAAGTGAGTCTCTTTCCACAGTCAGGTGGCAGAAGAAAAGTGAGAAATACAGAGTGACAATTTGGCACTATGAGGTCAGTGAGTGTTTAACAGACAAAACAAGTCTAAATTGGTTTCTGATGGATGGATGGGAGGTAGCTATGAAATGGGTGGTGGCAGAGGTAAAATATTGTCATAGGGAGCTTGTGCATATATCTATAGATAAGTATAAAGATTAAATTTTTTGCAGGAATTCAATGTACCTCCGAAATTCAGTATGGGTTTGATAAGAAAGGAGGCTAAAAGTGTAAGCTTTATACAAATCAAAAGAAGACAAATGTTCTTGCATGGATATAAAGCTATCAAGGAATTATGAGACATAAATTCAAATAGGCAGATTTCTAATTTGAAATCTCAGTCCAGCAGAAAATGGATGGAAAAACCTGGAGGAAGAGTAATGAGTAAGAAAACTATTATGTCAATCAAAATATGAGATATTAGGGTAGCATTTCTAATTAAGAAAATGGTAAAATTAGACAAATGTTAAAAGATAGAATCAACAGGATGTTGATCTTGGCAGGGTTCCCTGGATACAGATTCCGAAAATAGAATTTGTGTTCACATAATTTATTGGGGGAGTTAGAGGAAGTGGGGGATAAAGCAAGTTTGGGCAGATGAGCAAAGTTAGGCCCACAATACAGTCTCAGCTAATAAAATATGTCAGCCACCTCTAGTCTATGAGATTATGGAGCAAAATAACAGAGGGACCCACAGGCTGAAGCTGTGGGGAAGCTTGACCTTCCATGTCAGTCAGTAATTGGCCTAGGTGTTCTGAATAAGGAGAGAGAGAGTGCTTGTTCTCTTGGTAGAGATTGCTCTCTTTCAGTCAAGGGAAATTCTCTAGAGCAAGTGCCAGCTGTGAACCGTTTCCAACCAACATTCACAGCAATTGGGAGATAGATGCATGGGCTATATCCAGGAGATCTAGAAGGGGAATTCACAATGTTCAGGATAATATAGAGCCAGTTGAATATTGGAAGCGAGGGGAGATAATATTCAGGATTACAGAGTAGGAATTTACTATTTTTTAGGAAATACATGAAGTATAGTAGGATTGTGGGGAGGAATATTGCCACATATATGTGAACATATACAGAAGGCGATTGCTATGGTTTCAATATTTGTCACTTCCAAAACTCATTTTAAAATGTTATCCTGGCTGGGTGCGGTGGCTCATGCCTGTAATCCCAGCACTCTGCGAGGCCGAGGCAGGCGGATCACGAGGTCAGGAGTTCAAGACCAGCCTGGCCAACACGATGAAAGCCTGTCTCTACTAATAATATAGAAATTAGCTGGGAATGGTACGTGCCTGTACTCCCAGCTACTCGGGAGGCTGAGGAAGGAGAATTGCTTGAACCTGGGAGGTGGGGGTTGCAGTTAGCCAAGATCGTGCCTCTGCACTCCAGCCTAGGTAACAGAACAAGACTCCATCTCGGAAAAAAAAAAAAAAAATTTTTTTTAAATAAGATGTTATCTTCAATGTGGAAGTATTAATAGGTGGGGCCCTTAAGAAGTGATTGGATCATGAGGGCTCTGTGTTCGTGAATGGATTAATCCATTCATAGACTAATGAGTGAATGGATTATGTGTTATCATGGGATTAGGCCTGCTGGCTTTATAAGAAGAGGAAGAGAAACCCAAGCTAGCATGCTTAGTCCCTTGGTCATGTAATGCCCTACACCACCTTAGGACTCTGCAGAAAGTTTCCACCAGCAAAAAGGTGTCCATCAGATGTGGCCACTTGACCTTGGATTTCTCAGTGTCCATAACTATGATAAATAAATTGCTTTTCTTATAAGTTACCCAGTTTCTGGTGTTCTGTTATAAGAAACAGAAAACAGACTAAAATAGTGATGTTGGTGAAATCAGGTAGATGGTGTATAATGCAGGAGAATGAGTTGTTATAAAGCCAGGATACCCCTTGGATTTTGATTCTTCACATGTGCCTACTTCCCCCAACCATGCTATGAAATAGTACGAAAGCCTTTACCAGAAGCCAAGCCCATGCCCTTGAACTCCCCAGCCTGAAGAACTACAAGCTAAATAAACCTCTTTTCTTGATAAACTATCCAGTCTCAGGTATTCTGGTATAGCAATTCAGAACAAACTAGTTATCCTCACTTTATTTGTTTTTCTTATAAGGTTCCTCTTGGTTTTGTCCATGAAGTCAGAGAATGATCTGGAATAACTCCATCCAGGGGATAGTCTTCATTTCTTTTACTGGATCTGGCATTGGAGGGAATTTCTTTTTGTTTGTGGAGCATATGTACATGTTTGTCATGAGTTCCAAGAAAAAACCCATAGACCTTCTTCTCATCCTCCTGGATTTTCCTAATGCAATGACACTTTGTGCCAGAGGAATCTCAGATGTAATGTCAGTTTTTCATTTCAGTAACTTCTTAGATAATGCTGGTTGTAAAACTACAATTTATTTAGGGAGGGTTGCTCGGAGCCTTTCCATCTGCACCACCTGTCTCCTCAGTATGGTCCAGGCCATCACCATCAGTCCCAGGACCACCTTGTGGAGAAAGCTCAAACTATGGACTGCATGGCAAGTTCTTCCTTATCTCTTCCTCTTTTGGATCTTTAATTTTCTGATAAGCTCCAACTTGCTCTACTACATTAGAACAGTTAATAGCATGAATAGGTCTGAAATTAGACCACATATTAGTTATTGCTATATGCTACCATCTAAGCAAATAGTTAGGTGGGTTTTTCTCACTCTCATGGCTCTTCGGGATATCATCTTTCAGAGTCTCATGGGCTGGAACAGTGGGTACATGGCTTATCATCTGTATAAATATCACAAGCGTGTCTCCTACCTTCAGACCTCCAGGTTTGCAAATAATTCCAGCCCAGAGATCAGAGCTACTCAAAGTACTGTCATTCTCATGACCTGTTTCCTTTTCTTTTATTGGGCAGATTTTATTTTCTCCTTCTACACAGGTTCCAGCTTGACAAATGATTTTATGATATTACATGTGAAAATATTTCTAACACTTCGTTAGGTTATGCCTGTGCCAGTCCCTTCATGCTGATCAGCAGGGATTCCATTTGGTTAACTGCTGGCACACTCGCTAAGAAGTTGGAAAAATTACTTTCTACATTAACTCCTCCAGTAACTAAAGGTATATGTAAGAAACACGGCTGTGCTTTGGTCAAGGAATAGGCCAAGGCAGACATGTGGGCCAGAATGACTCAGCAAGTTTGGAGCACAGGTGCACAATTCCATGGATAATGTAAACACAACTATGTAGCCATAACATGGGAAGACCATCACTTGGCTCTGAGCCACTATTGTCTATAAAATGTATAATTGCCCTGTTGACACTGTGCAGGTGCGCTCATGCCCAGAGAAAGAGAGAGTCAAAGCTGTCCCTCTTTACAGATAGACAGTGGGGAGCCAGGGTACAGCACAACTCTCTCTTGTGCCCAGAGAGAGAAAGAGTTAAGCTGATGACTCTGAAGGCAGGGGAGAGCCGGCCATGCAGCTGTGTGTGGAAGGGGGCTGCTGAGAGGAGCTGCAGAGCTGCAGCAGACAGCTAGACAAGGCAGACAGTGTGAGAGAGCTAGACAGTGTGAGAGGCAGACAGTGTGAGTAAGCTGTTGATGAGCGCTACTGCTGAATAAAACATTTCACCTGCCTGTGGCTCCCCGAGTGTTGTTTCTGCTCATCCACCCACTCCCTTCAGACCTCAACATGAGAATTGGCATAGTCGTGAACCTGACAGTATATTAACTGGTGATTTTGTTGTTGTTGTTGTTGTTCTGTTTTGTTTTTTGCCCAGCAAAAAGTTTGTCCTGCATAAATTAGCAGTGTCTTATAAAAATAGTGTGTTAGGCTGGGTCCTCCCAGAACCAAACATCAAGACAAAATTAAGTGTTATTAGGAGAAATACCTGTCAGAGAAAACGTCAGCTGAGAGAATCATCAGATCACAGTGCAAGGACAGAAGGAAGAAGGTTGGATAGAAGCAACCTAGGCCACCTTGCAGTGTAAGCTGAGTTAAGCAAGGAAGACTTGACACTAAATTCAGCTGTCGGAGGAGTCCTTGGTCTCACAGAAACTTTGTCTGTCTTAGTATCCCTTAAGCATTCAGTTATTAGCTGGAAACAGTTCATGGGATACTGGGCCACAGCACAAACACAACAAAGCATTTGGGAATAGAACAGCTGGGAGACCTGGCCAAATAATTTTACAGTATTTGTGGTCCACAAGGTATATTCTTATGGCTGTTAAAAATGAGGTTACTTTTTTGTGTGTGTAAAAAGAAGTCTATTTCGAGGCAGTTAACCTGATTCAGGGGTTCCAAAAAAGTTGGGAAGACAAATTTCTTCCAGGCTTTCTTTTCACCATTGCTGTGATATGGCATTTGTCTTCATGCTTGTACAATTATCTCTTTTCTGAATAGGAAGGAAAAAGAGAAAGCAATAAGCATGAAGATGAAACATTTATGTGAGGAAAGCAAGATTTTGTGAGAAATTTCCACCAAATATTGTGCATATTTTTATTGACAAAAATATATTATTTGGTCATTCCTATTTGCTAGAGTGTCTGAGAAATGTGCTTCCAGGCCCACCAGCATTAAATTTTACAGGAACTGACAAGAGCTTGTCTCTTTGGGCTGAGGAACAGACATTTTCTTTTCCATTTGTGGCTAAAATTCTTCTATTTACTCTTCTCACTGGATACTAAAAACCATTTTCACTTTTCCAAAGACTCAATATGAGCTCCACATCTCCACCTCTATCCTCTTGCTTCTTCAGTCACTCCTCTTCCTCTGCTGTTGAAAAGAACAAGACTCAAACAGAAACCCCTTTTCCTCCTTAACACCTCTGACACTCAGTCCTCACTCATGAAGTTGTTTGCAACCTAATTTTCATTATTTACTAGAAAATGTTACTTCAAAAGAATGCCTACAAGGTATCTCAAAACATAAAATGGATAAAAGTAATTTTAATTAATATTTAGCAATTGATACATTCAGATTTATGTTCATGGAATTGTTTGGAGGAGGTATATTTCACCTATCTGTTCATATGAATCTGGGGATTGTTTCAAGCTGTACATTAATATCTCTTTATCTAGTCATGCCATATATATGTCATACATAGTTCTAAATGATTTTCCATGGCTACTTTAATCAAAACAAATAAACTTTGGAATTCAAATAAAACAATATGAACATTTAAAAATAAAAATTTAGAATTTTAGAATTCAAATTTGAGGAATTTTAGAATTCAAATAAAACAATAAAAAAGTTTTATAACTAAAACCACACTTTTTTAACTTCATGACTTTATACTACTAATAAATGCAAATAAAAATTTACTGTTCAGATAGTCTCTAATTTACTGTTTTTAAAATCATGTACACACGTTCTTTTAGAATTCAAAATGATAAAGTTATTTTATAAATCAAAACCAAGTCTTTTTTAATTTCATGACGTTATGCTATAATTAGTACAATGATATAAAGTTACAGCTTTAATAATCTACAAGTTATTCAAATTTTAAAAGTAAGTATCATGTTGTTTCTTTACTAGATTTATTTATGTATTTATTTATCTATGTTTGAGACAGAGTCTCCCTCTGTCGCCCAGGCTGGAGTGCAGTGGTGCGATCTCGGCTCACTGCAACCTCCGCCTCCCGGGTTCAAGCAATTCTCCTGACTCAGCCTCCTGAGTAGCTGGGATTACAGTCACCCACCACCACACCTGGCTAATTTTTTGTAATTTTAGTAGAGATTGGAGTTTCACTATGTTGGCCAGGCTGGTCTTGAACTCCTGACCTTAGGTGATCCACCTGTCTTGGCCTCTCAAAGTGCTGGGATTACAGGCGTGAGCCACTGTGTCCAGCCCTAGATTTATTAATTTACAAAACATTTTAATTACAGTGAATCAACTAATGGAAACTTAAACACATTTTGAAACCACTGGCCTAACCTATCATTAGTCTTTTTCATCTTAGAAAAGATAGATCACTGTAGACACTATTGATTACCTGAATGCTGGTAATTCAAGTGTGGAACCCGCATATGAATTAACCATTCTGGAAATAAACTGAGCATCAGGGAGATCTGGACAGTGCAAAAAGAAAAGAAAAAGAAAATCTCATGAGATATACAGACAAACAGGCTTACCATATAAATAGATTGAACAAGAAAGTTTGTCTTGTACAGCGAGTCTACTCGAAAACACTTAATAGCCTGAATTACGTACGCTTTTAGTGAGTAATCACATTGACATTTGAGAGGGAAACATTTCTTTACTGGTCCAAACTAGACAAAGCTACTTGATTCGAGGTACTGTTTATTACCTAGGTAAAGGGGACCGCCTCTTACAGAAATTGCCAGCAACAAACAAATTGTTCCTGTTCTGATTTGCCTCTTATTTTGGTATTTCCCCCATTCTTCTTAGTTCCACCGCTGTTTTTAAAAACAGTTGTTCTAAGCTCTGATTCTCAACATAACCCAGCTTTTTCCAATCTACCCAGCTCAATTTGGTTAAAGTTCATATGCCAGGTTGCTGAGCATTGTGTTAATGGAATATGATGGTTACTGCCCTACAAAGGATGGGGACTGAGAAAGGAAGTCACATGATCTCATAGGGAAGTCCAAAAGGTCTTCTCCCTGGGTGAGCAGAGAATAGCGTGGACACCACAGCCCTTGGACACTGTTCTTCTGATCACTGAGGTAAAAACAGGGCCGGGTGTGGTGGCTCATGCCCGTAATCCCAGTGCTTTGGGAGGCTGAGGTGGGAGGATCATTTGAGGCCATGAGTTTGAGACAAGCCTGGGCAATATAGTGAGACTCCTTTCTCTATAAAAAGTAAAATAAAATTAAATTTACAAATTAAATAAAAGAGACCCCTCTCACATTGGCTCATTGGGATAGGACTCTAAAACCAGTGTTTCTATACCAGGACAAATGAAAATACAAAAAGCAGCGCTTTGGGGAGAGAAAGCATTAAGCATGATTCTGCCCCACAATCTGGAGGAACATTTTACTGCAGTCAGCTCCTAGTGCATTCCACGAGCAAAAGTGTCATGTTTCAGCCAAAGAAAGGAAATTTGTCTTCATGAGGCAAAACAAATCAATTGTCCTCTTTGCTACATAAAGAGAACATGAAATACTCTGTGCTAGTAGTAATCAATGGGACATATTTAGGAAAAAAAAAGAGGTGTGTCTGAATGTCTATCTGATTTTAATAAAACTGAAAATATTTGGGGGGAAGAGGAAATGTAGAGAATGGACTAGAAATTCGTCCAGTTACAGAACAATGTGCTTGAGGCTGACAGATTGTCTTTGATCTTCTGAATCATCCATGGAAGGAAGTAAAGGACATCCTTTGAGGAGCTCCCACGTTGGGGATGGATGAAGATTAATTCAATTTTTTCGCTTAAGAAAATAACACTGAGTTTCTAGCTGTGCCAGGCACTGTTCTAGAAGCAAGGAAATAGAGCAGTGATCAAATGGAAACAGCTCTCCTACACTCCTTATCCCCACCAAATAATCCTTGTCTCAATGAATATATTGGGGAAGGAGCAAGGTCAATAAACAAAACATGCAATGTCAGATCTTCATAAGCTTTTCTTTAAAAAAAATAGAGGAGTGGTTGGGTGCAGTGGCTCACGCCTGTAATCCCAGCACTTTAGGAGGCCAAGGCGGGTGGATCACGACATCAAGAGTTTGAGACCAGCCTGGCTAACATGGTGAAACCCTGTCTCTACTAAAAATACAAAAATTAACCAGTGTGGTGGTAGGCACCTATAATACTAGCTACCAGGGAGGCTGAGGCAGGAGAATGGCTTGAACCCGGGAGGCGGAGGTTGCAGTGGGCCGAGATTGCGCCACTGCACTCTAGCCTGGGTGACAGACCAAAACTCTGTCTCAAAAAAAAAAAAAAAAAAAAAAGAGCAGTAAGTAGGGACAGAAAATGCAAGTAGGGTGGCTCAATCACAAGACAGTTGAAGTAGGTCTCACTGACAATAAGAGTTCCCAGTCTTAGGGCCTTTGTGTTTCTCATTAGAAAGAGTGAAGGCTCCATTCCAGGAAAGGAACAGGAATTCTGCCTACCCACAGCTGCTCTGGCCCAGCGCAGCCCCTGGGCAACTGTGCTGAGAGACTCATGCATGACATTTCAAAATGACAGA
Source organism: Rhinopithecus roxellana (assembly GCF_007565055.1). Taxonomy (NCBI): domain Eukaryota; kingdom Metazoa; phylum Chordata; class Mammalia; order Primates; family Cercopithecidae; genus Rhinopithecus; species Rhinopithecus roxellana. The sequence goes on along the minus strand of NC_044552.1, from coordinate 20,296,838 downwards.
CAGATTTACCTTCATGGAAGATGCAGCCATGGTGGAATTCCCAGTGTAGAAGCAGGTTTGACCTCAGGTTTCTCAGTCAACAGTGCACAGAAGCACCTGCTGGGAAGTTTCAGCCACTCTACTTCCCAATAGGTAAGGGTGCCCAAATGGTGAGAACCATGGAAGGAACATGCAACTATTGGCCATGTGAGATAAAAGGATGCAAAAAGAATTCATGTTTATATATTTATGTACACAGATGAGTACACAGACACTAATAGGAGTGATTGCTTATAGTTGGTAGGGTAACTGGGTGGTTTGGGACTGAGGTGGGAGCAGGATTATTTGTTGTATTTTTTAATATATGCAATTATTAAACCCTAGAAGTGCAATACCTATTCAAAACCATGAAACAAACAGTTCCAGGTTTTTGTTTTGTTTTTTTTTTTTTTGGAGCTTGAGGGCCATCCCTTGTTTGCTCCTTGGGCTCATGGCTTTCATTTCTTTTTCTTTCTCTTAGTTTTGTCACTTGAATCTTTACTACTGTCACCAGATTCCTTGCAGTTACTCTTAGGTGATCAGAAGAGGAAGAATATGACTTTTAATGGACATTTTTTCCCTAACGTTATTTCTTTTGTTATCTTGGAGATCTGCATACACGCACAGAGCTATAAAGAACAGTCGGATACCTGTCTAGTACACATCAGGCATGTTTCAGTAACTATCTAAATTTCAAACTTGTTTCTTTTACTATTATTTTGATATAATTATAGATTCAAAGAAGTTGCAAAGTTAGTACAGAGACCCCATGTTTACCTCCATGACCACATTTTACATAGCTAAAGTACAATAACAAAACCAGGAAATTGCCATTACTAGTGTGTATGTGTATAGTTCTAAGCTGTTTAATAATGTTTAGGTTTGTACAAACACCATTTTGATCAAGATAAAGAATTATTCCATCACCACAGAAATCTCCCTCTGATATCTCTTTATATTTACATCTACCTCCTAACCTCATACCCTCCCCATCCCCATCATTTATAATCCCTGACAATCCCTAATCTGTTTTACATCACTACAATTTTGTCTGCATATGTATACAAATGTTGTCATGTATTTGTATGTGTATATGAAATATATAAACACATATAAAAAATCATACAGTATGTGATCTTCAGAGATTTTTTTTCACTCAGTATAATGCCCTCAAGATCTACCTAAATTGTTGAATGTATCAAAGTTTAAGTTTTTATGACTGAATAGTATTCCATTGTACAGATTACCACATTATGTTTAACCACTCACCTATTAAGAGACATTATGATTGTTTTCAGCTTTGGCTATTCCAAATAAAACTGCTGTGAACATTCCTGCATAAGTTTTGAATAACGCTGCAATAAACATGAGAATGCAGATATCTCTTCAATATACTGATTTCATTTCCTTTGACTGTATACCCAATAGTGGGATTGCTAGATCAGATGATAGTTCTATTTTTAATTTTTTGAGTAATCGCCATACTGTTTTCTGAAATGGCTGTACTAATTTTCATTCCACTAAGAGTGTACAAGATTTCTCTTTCCTCCATATTCTCTCCAACACTTGTTATCTTTTGTCTTTTTGATAACAGCTGTTCTAACAAGTGTGAGGTAGTTTTTCATTATGGTTTTAATTTGCCTTTCCCTCATGATTAGTGATGTTGAGGATTTTTTCATGTACCTGTTGTCCATTTGTATGTCTTCTTTTGAGAAATGCCTATACAGGTTCTTTGCCCATGTTTTAATTGGGTTCTTTGTTTTCTTAACATCAAGTTGTTCGAGTTCCTTACACATTTTGTACATTAACCCCTTATCAGATGTATGGTTTGTAAATATATTCTCCCATTCCACAGATTGTTTCTTTATTATTCCCTTGGCTGTGCAGAAGCTTTTTAGTTTAACGTAATCACACATTTTAATTTTCGCTTTTGTTTGCCTGTGATTTGGAGGTCATGTCCAAAAAATCATTGCTCAGATCCATGTTATGGAGCTTTCCCCTATGTTTTCTTCTAGTAGTTTTACAGCTTCAGGTCTTACATTTGAGTTTTTTCATCCATTTTGAGTTGATTTTTGTATACAGTATGAGATGAGGATCTAATTTCATTCTTCTGCATGTAGGTTTAGAGCAAGTTGTGGGATCTCGGCTCACTGCAATCTCCGCCTCCCGGGTTTAAGCGATTATCCTGCCTCGGTCCCCCGAGAAGGTGAGATTACCAGCGCACGCTACCACCCAGGCTAATTTTTTGTGTTTTTAGTAGAGACAGGGTTTCACCATGTTGGCTGGGATGGTCTCAAACTCCTGACCTCAAGTGATTTGCTTGCTTTGGCTTCCCAAAGTGCTGGGATTACAGGTGAGAGCCACCACGCCCAGCTGCAAACGTCTTTAATTCTAATGTTTGTCTTTCACAACAACTTTTCCAGTGGCAGAGCAAAAGAGGACAATTTGGTAAATGTTACCAAAATTACTAGTGTATTTATCCTTTTGATCCAGAGTTTCTCTTCTAGGCCTTGATTCTACAGATATACTTGCTTTTGTGAGAATTACAACAGGAAAATTACTACACATTGAAGCATTTGTTATTTTATAAACACAGTTAGATATCTAGCAAAATGAGCTAGTTTTCTGGCTATTTGAAAAAATAGTCATTAAGTATCCATTTATACAAAGGAATTTTATAGAATATATGAAAGAATGAGTAAGTTCAAAATGCACTGACATGGAATTGAAACAGGAAAAGTTCCCTTGTTCTCTTCATAGGGCATTCAACAGGGAGAGTGGCTCGCTTCTTCAGTGCCCTGCTGCTCAAACCTCTAGGGGAGCATACAGACGGACAGGTTGTGGGCCTCTAACCCCACTGCAGCGCCTAGGGGTGGAAGTTTACAGTTCCTGAAGCCCCAGTGGGCGTGTGCCCTGTGCTCTTTCAGTTTTGCTGCCTATAAGTGGCTTATGTTAACCAGCTCAATTAGACCCTCTACTTTGTCGCAAGGACAGAGGACTTTCTGGATCCCGGGTTTTTGCCTTGGTATATTGGAAGAATCAGATCACACCTGGGCTTAGAGAATGAGTGCAAGGTTCTATTGAGTGGAGGTAGCTTTCAGCAGATGGGGGATGGAGTGGGAAGGTTTTCCCCGGATTCCTGCCGCTCAGCAGCCCCGGCTCTCCTCCCACCGTCCTGACCAAACTCCACGTCCTTCTGCTGGTTGGTCGATGGCCTGCCGGCTTGCCAGTACCTGTCAGTGTGCTCTCAACACCCTCTCCACATCCAGGTGCTTGTGTGTTCCTCTGCAAATGTGTTTGTCTCGATGTCCAGCCGCTTGTGTGTCTGCCTGCTAGGGTGTTGGGGTTTTTATAGGTCCAGGATAGGGGCGTGGCGGGCCAGGAGGGTCTTGGGAAAGATAATATTTGGGTGCAAAAGTAGGAGTGCCTGTCCTCCCCTAGGTCTGTGGGAACAGGCCCGGGATGGAGCCCTTGTCGGGGACCCGCCCGTCTCCTCCCAGCACTTCTGTAGCAGGACGAGCCGCAGACAAAACTCCTCAGACACCGGATTAAAGAAGGAAAAGGTTTTTTATTCGGCCGGGAGCGTCGGCAGACTCGCGTCTTAAGAGCACAGCTCCCGGAAGAAGAAATATGTGGCCTTTTTAAAGGCTTACAACTTTAAGGGATCCAGGTAAAAGGGTCATGATAAATCAAGCAAGCGTGGAAAACGTGACTGGGGGCTACATGCATCAGCTAACAGAACAAAAAGTTTTACAATGCTTTTTTTTTTCATACAGTGTCTGGAATTTACAGATAGCACAAGTAGTTTAGGCCAGGGGTTGATGTTATTATTATTACTTTGTTTAACTCCTAGGGCCAGGTGGTGGTGCCAAGGTTGTCCGGCTATTTATCTTACTTCTGTTTCTTTCCAACTTTTTGCTTTCTCCCTCTTCTCCTGTCTTATAAACTAGGGAAAAGTGGAGATGGGGAAAAACTGGGAAAGACAGCAGGAGAAGTGGTGGTCTCATTCTATACTTCCTTGCCCCTCTTCGGTATCAGAATGATATCTAAGCTGTAAATGTAATTAACAAAAGAGAAGCAATGCAAGAGTAATAGTATTCAAAAAATGTGGAATATATATTTAATTTGTTATTATATCCATGAACAATCTCTGGATGCAAAAGAGACTGTAAGTGTTGGCAGAAACAAAGAAAATAGAGTCACAGTACATAGAATTTCATAAATCTCATTTCGTATATTTCTGTAGTGTTTTATTTATTAAAGATATGATTGCATCGTTTTTCAAAATGAATCTAGCATAGAAAATAAGCCAAAGTAAGTGTTGGCATTTGACTCAAAAGGAAAAAATGTAAGGATCTGGAAATAATAGTAAGAATGACATATTAAAACTGAATCATATAACAAAGAAAAAAACCTTGAAAGTGGCCTGAGAGAAACAAGAGATTACCTGTAAGAAAACAAAGGTTCTCAAATGACATTGGATTTTTCATAAGAAATCATGAAGCTGAGACAAAACTGCACTGATTACCTGACCTTATTAAATCCCTACTCTAGTGGTTCACAGTGACATTTCAGGTTTCCAGGAATTCATGTCAGTTCAGAGCTGGTGTCCATTAATATCTGAAAAGTCCAATTGAGCTTCCTTTCCTACTACATGGTATCCTAGTAAATGACTGCTGGTCCCTTTGTGGAAGGGTGGAAGGTAGATTATCAGTACACATTTTTGGCAGTGTAGCTGAGATGGGGACCTGGCTTCCCCTTCATTCAAGAGGTTACACATCTGTGAATTGATTTAAATCACAGGAATTGTGATAAATCTGGGAATTGTTTGATTATCTGTTCTAATGTTTCAAATCAGATTTCTGTTTACTAGATTACGATGTTCTCTTTCTACAGATCAAACAAAACTTCAGTAGACCTCTCATACACTTCAGGTCTACAGAAACCATGATCAACTGGTGAGTGCCAAAGATCTCTCTGGGTCTTACTCATCATTATAGTAACCATATTCACCTTGTCTTTGGTGGTTAAGTGCCTCCTCTTGGCCCCTGTCACCTTAGGATCAAATCATCCCATTGTGTTTAGGGATTCCATCTAAGAGGGAAGATCCACCACAGAGCTCTACTAGGGTGCTGGGGCTATCCTCATGAATTCGTCACAGCTATAGTCTCCTGGTTTGGATGAGCAGACTTTACACCATAAATTATCTTTAGCATTTCAATCACTCATAGGCTTTAGATAAGTCCCTCTACAGTATACTAAGGAGGTTTTGACATTTCGGCTTCATTTATTGCAGGCCAATTTGGGTCCCTTTTTCAATCAGCTAACGTAGCAATATTTACAGCCATTCCTAACCCCTCAAGCTAAATTGAATTCATAATCTCTGCTTAGTGTTCCCATATCAATAAATCTGACCTGATCCAACTTTATATTCCTTTTACCTTGGTCCTATACCTTTAAAATCCACTTACATCTAGCTGGAATCACAAACAATCTGGGAACTGTTTCTGAATTGTTTTCTGCAGTGTGCATGGTTTTGCTTTAAATCCTATCTTGCTCTAAAATCTATTTCAGAATGTTCATTTCTCCATAAAACATCCTGTACTGCCATAGTCATGTCAATCATAATTGGATTACTTATTTTAGAGCCTCTAGTGGAAAATTTGCCAACTTCACATCTGGATCTGGCCAAAACCAAAACATCATATGGAATCTAATCAAGCTTACACATCTAGTTGTGAATTTACGGAATATATGGGGGAAACAGCATGTTTAATGACACCATGGGAATGGATAAAGATTCAGATATAAAAAATCATATTGCACAAATATTCTGATTTCTTAAGAAATTAAATGTCATGAGATTTTTTAAAAAGGGGAGAATGGCTGGGCGCAGTGGCTCATGCCTGTAATCCCAGCATTTTGGGAGGCCAAGTCAGGCAGATCACCTGAGGTCAGGAGTTCGAGACCAGCCTGGCCAACATGGTAAAATCCCATCTCTACTAAAAATATATTTTAAAAAAATTAGCTGGGTGTGGTGGCAGACGCCTGTAATTCCAGCAGGAGAATCGCTTGAACCCGAAATGTGGAGGTTGCGGTGAGCTGAGAACACACCATTGCACTCCAGTCTGGACGACAAGAGTGAAACTCTGTCTCAAAAATAAATAAGTAAATAAATAATTTAAAAATTAAAAACAAAGTTGGGGGAGAGTGATAATTTTATAGATAGCAAGAGACTTAAGAAGAGATACTTGAAAAGAATACAGCATTGGATTTTATTGGGGACTTATTCCAGATAAATCATAAGCAGTTAATAATAAGAAGTCAAGATAATCAGGGGAATTTGAACAAGGACTACTGAAGAATTGTTCAGTATTAGATGTTATCAAAGAATTAGTATCATTGATGAGTGTGATATTTGCATAGTTGTTACTGTGTTTCAGTATTTAAAAAATATCTTTGTTAGCAATGTATCCTGAAGTATTTACTAGTGGAATGAAATTATATATACTGAAGGTATGGTGGGGAGAAAAGGAGGCTTGACATGTTAATGACTGACACTGAATAGTAGATCCTTGCTTATAGTAGGACATTATGCTATTCGGTTTGAATGTATGTTTCACATTTTTTTTTTTTGTAACACAAGTGGAAAGTCTCAAGAGCCATGTTCTGGGAGTGTGAGTCTTAAAGGGGCTCTACAGCTCACCCAAGCCTGCTAGGGCCTAGCAGGAGTGCTTGGAGCACATCTGAATCTCCTGGAAACTGAGTGGTCAGAGAACCTTGAGGACCGAGATGACAGCCACTGGAAGCCTCCACCCTCCGGCACATGGGTAACAACCACATCACAACCACGTTTGTTTTAATAACAAGGAAATAGAGAGTTTGGGGACTGTGAGGACGTTAGCAACGTCCTCCGCAGCTGGGACCCATCTGCTCCAGGCGCCTCAGTACAATCAGGAACGTGAAACTGGTGAATCAGAGCTTTCTCGCCGCCACCTTCAATTTTTCCCCACCCTCCTATGGACAGAGCAATGGATTCACCTTGTCCTTGGATAAGTCCTCCTTATAAAGACTCCAAGCCCCGTATCAGCCTAGGTGAGATCCCCTTCTCTATCTTTTTTTTTTTTTTTTTTTTTTTAATTAGCTTGGCGCAGTGGCACTCTCCTGTAATCAATCCCAGCTACTCGGGAGGCCGAAGTGGGAGGATTGCTTGAACCCAGAACCGGGAGGTCGAGGCTATAAGTGAGCTGAGACACTCCAGCCTGGGTGACAGAGACACTGTCTCAAGAAAAAAAAAAAAAGACTCCAAGGCCCCTAGGGTGCAGACAGGGTTGGGTAGAGCTGAGATGAGTCTGGATCAGGCAAGAGGCTCCGACTGGAGTTTGTCCCTTAAGTGCTGGTGGGGCATGGTGTCCATGTTTTTGAATTACTAACGGATAAAACAGGTGTGGGGGTGGGGATAATCCAAATGGTAGACGTGAGTGTGGCAAAGCCAAGGATCGATGCTCACGTTTCTCAATCTCCCCTCTTTCCTGTGGTGGGTGGCAGTGTTCCTCAGAGCACTTAGGTGAGTGACGGCTTATGGAGCAGGGACCACGCACGTCTTGTTGAGAGGGAGAGCATTATATAGACTTCTGGGCTTATCAAACAGAGGAAAGTAAGAAACTTGACAAATTCTCCAAGGAAAAATCTGCACATCTGGATTAGTCCGTTCTCTCGCTGCTATAAAGAAATACCTGAGACTGGGTAATTTATAAAGAAATGAGGTTTAATCAGCTCACGGTTTCGCAGGCTGTACAGGAATCAAGGCAGCATTGGCTCCGCTTTTGGGGAGGCCTCAGGAAACATAAAACTGGCGGAAGGCGAAGGGAAGCAGGCACTTCTTATGTGGCCAGAGCATGAGGAAGAGAGCGGGGTGGTGCTGCACACTTTTAAACAACCAGATCTTGGGATAAGTCACTCTCCCCAGGACAGCACCGAGGGGGCTGGTGTTAAACCATGAGAAACCACCCCTATGATCCAATCACCTCCCACCAGGCCCTACCTTCGACATTGGGGATGACAATTTGGCATGAGATTTGGGTGGGGACACAAATCCAAACCTTATATCAAGGCCATAATAGAAGACAGGGAGGTGACAGTGGGTGATGATACCAGGTCCATGCTCAGAAAGGCCAGCTGTGTTGGACATTTTCCTCTCTGGGTCACATAATGTGCTCTAGGGAATCTTAGCTTCCATTCTCTCCCTTCCTGCTCTCCAGAACTTAAAAAGGCCAATTTCTTCTTACATGTAGAGGGGATAGATAGAACTGGAAATTGTGTCAAGGGTGACTGAGCCCTGCTAGTATGAGAAGTATGAGAAACTACATGTTGCCACTGCTCCCCCAATGCCTCAGCAAACCCTCCTAACACTGGTGGTGACTTGTTTTAGATTTAAAGCCCCTCATTGGTCTCTGAGACTGAGAAGGGCAGCAGCGTTTTGTTCATCATGACATCATGGGGGCCCAATCTCCCACCTTCTAGAAGTAATTACTGAATAAATGTGAAAATGAATGAATGAGTTAAAGTATATGTCATATACAACGCATAAGGAATATAAGACAAAGCTCTCTGGCAGTTGCTCTTTGGACAAGCATAAAAGATGTTAGTAGAGAGAAATGGCAAGGATAAGTCATCTAGGGTACAAAAATGAGGGAGTTTGGCTGTGAAGTGAGTCCTTGGTTAAAAAAAATGAGGGAGAAAGATGTAAAATGAATGGGAATTCGTAAAGGAACACTGCAATCAGCCGGAATCACCATCGGTAGGTATAAAAGCATGTAGCCTTATTGCATTACAATAAAAATGCCACCCACGTATTATTTTTACTAAAAGCGAGACCATAACAATGATACCTTCATCTGAGAGGAAAATATTGGCTTTCCACAGATCACTCATTATTTCTGTGAAGCCAAGTGTTTCATCAAAGAGTAATATGTTCAGATTTCCTTTTCCTTCAACGCAGTTGGTTTTTCTCTTCATCATAAAATAACCAGGCTCTGTATATTTGCTAGCAGGACTATGAGATTTGTAGGTGGTAACTGCTCTAGAGGATGTGGAGAAGGTCCTGCTGAGTTTCAGTTTCTTAATTATAGAATATTTTCCCAAAGAAAGGAATTGGAAAAAGTAGGCAGGGAGGAGAACTATGGGTGAGGTCAGATAATATAAGGTACTATTGAAACTGAGATGAGTTTGCAGATTTTTATTTTTATTTTTTACAATTCTCTCTAATTCTCAGTGTGTTTTAATACTGCCATAATAAAATTTTGTTTTTTCATTTTTCTACAGCTTTATTGTGGTAAAACTGACAAGTAAAAGTTGTATATATTTAAGATGTGCACCATGAGGTTTTGATATAAGTATACATTTTGAAGTGATTACCACAATCAAGCTAATTAACATACCCATGAAATCACACAGTTACCTTTTTGTGTGTGTGGTGAGAACATGTAAGGTCTACTTTCTTGGCAAATTTCAAGTATATAACACATTATGAACTACAATCATCCTGCTGTACATTAGATCTCCAGAAGTTATTCATCTAATAACTAAAAGTTTGTAGTCCTTGACTGAAATTCCCCATTGTCCCCTCTCCTCAGCCCTCAGCAATCACTATTCTACTCTCTATTTCTATGAATTCAGCTTCTTTAAATTCTACATCTAAATGAGATCATGCAGTATTTATCTTTCTGTGTCTGGCTTATTTCACCTAGCAGAAGGTTCTCTAGGTTCATCTATGTTGTCACATGTGGCAGGATTTCCTTCTTTTTTAATATTAAATAATATTCCATTATATATATGTAAATTGATACTTAGGTTGTTTTCCAATCTTGACTGTTGTGAATAATGCTGCAATGAATTTGGGAGTGCAGATATCTCTTTGATATAAAGATTTCTTTTTGTTTGGATATCTGCCCAGTGGTGGAATTGCTGGATCATATGGTAGTTTTATTTTTAATTTTTTGAAGAGTCTCTATACTGTCTCTATACTGTTTCCATAGTGGCTGTACCAATTTACATTCCCACCAGCAATGTACAGAGGTTCTCTTGACATCCTCACCAACACTCATTGTCATTTCACTTTTTGATAGCCATGCAAACAAATGTGAGGTAATATCTCATTATGGTTTTGATTTGCATTTTTCTGACTAGGAAAATATAATTTCTTCAAATATATGTTGTTAGGAAAACTGGATAACTATATGCAAAAGGACAAAATTTGTCTCTTACACCATACACAAAAATCAACTCAAAATGGGTTAAGGATGTAAATATGAGACTTGAAACTGTAAAACTACGAGAAAAAAAACAGGGGAAGAGCTCCTTGACATTGATCTTGACAATTTTATGGAAATGACACCAAAAGTATTGGCAATAAAAGCAAAAATAAACAAATGAGACTACATCAAACTGAAAAGTTTCTGCACATCAAAGGAAACAATCAATAATATGAAAAGGCAACCTACAGAATAGGAGAAACTATTTGCAAACCATACAGGGGGTTAATATTAAAATATATAAGGAACTCATACAACTCAATAGTAAACACAAACAAATAACCTAATTTAAAAATGGGCAAAGGACTTGACTAAACATTTTTCCAAAGACAACGTACAAATAGGAAACAGGTACATGAAAACGTTTGGTTTTTTAAAAGAAAAGTTTGGAAAACTTTAAATAATTTTAAAGATAATAGGTTTAAAACAAAAGACAATGTAATTGGAAAACTATTTGAAATTTTGGGGAAGAATCTTCAAATATTCTCCTACATAGAGATCTCAGATATTTATACATATATAACCTATACTCTATTATTATGTAAATGTAAAATACTACAATAATTGTGGAAGCAGATTGTACATTTATACCAGAGAATCTAGATGACTTGAGCTTTAGCAGTAACATTGTGAAAAGAAGCAACAAATTTGAAAACAAAATTGTCAGTTACTTTTAACCATTTCACAAGGCATGCATATACCAAAACATCGTATTGTAATACCATAAATATATACAATTTTTGTCAACTATATCTTAATTTTTAAAATTATCAGTTGCTAAAATTAATCTGTAAGGGGTGCCAAGCCTTAGCCAATTAATTATCTTAAAATCAAAATTTTTAAAATAGAACAATGACCAAAAGGGAAATTATATGACCACTCTATTGACTGTTATGAAGCTATCAACATGATCATGAAAAACAAACTGGTTTTAACTGAAAAAGCAGCTGAAAATAATTGTGAAACCAAATTATTATGCATACATATAACAAATGCATGAATATAGTCAAGGGGAAAAAGCATCTTAGATTTGAGGGGTTATGATTATGATTTAAAACTATTTTACCCTAGCATTTAAAACTAGTATTTAAACTCCTGCATCCATTCCTTAGGACCAAAATTTGTTTACTCCCAGTAGATTCCTGTTTCACTTCTAATTCTTTGAATTTGTGCCTTGATGTATGTGTCTAGATTGCTGAACTAAGGCTTTCATTTCATTTTACCTTTCATAGTAGGAGAACAGAACAACCATCAGACTCTTTTTGACTCCCTTTTTATTAACTTCTTTGGACAACTTTGATTCTCTCTCTGCCAACCCTTCCCTCTCCCTCTCTCTCTCCCTTTCCCTCTCTTCTCTCTTCTCACTCTGTTGTATCTTTCCACCTTGCTCTTACTTCTAAAACCTTATTAAATTGATCTTGTAACGCCACTTAGATAATTTGAATGGGTTGAAAGAAAAAGTCTCTTCAAGGAGTCTGCTAAAAATCCAGAGAACAATATGTTAAATAAGGATAAAATTGAGGAATATCTTGCAAAATCATCTCAACATTTGAAATATTAATGCCAGAAATGCTTACCTCCCAACGGCCCCGCCCTCAAATACCATCACATTGAAGGTAGGGATTTCAATATATGAATTTTGTGGAAAGACAATCCCGCATATAGACAAATCCGTCCATAACAGATGTGATGAGAAGGGTACTTTACCTCTGTGGTATCCTGCCCCCAAACTCATAACCTTAGTTTAACCATAAAGAAACTATCTGGATGAGCCCAATGTAATCATATAAATTCTTAAAAACAGAACTTTCTCTGTTTAGAAGAAAGAGATGAGACAAAAAGAGAAGTCAGAGAGATTCTTCATGCATTGTTCATTCTTTGAAGAAGTGGCCAACATGATGAGAAATACAGGCAGCCTAAAGGATATAAGAGACGTTCCTGGCTAATAGCAAGAAAAAAGTGAACTTCAGTTCTACCAACACAGGGAACTGAATTCTGTCAACAGCCTAATTAAGCTTAGAAACAGATTCCCCCTCAGAGCCTCCAGATAAATCTCAAATTAGCCAACACCTTGACTTCAGCCTTCTAACAAACTGGAGCAGAAAAGCCAGCCAAGCCCACTGAACATCTGACCTACAGAATGCGAGGCTGGAGGCATGGAGCCTTAACATGGACTCCCAGGTCAGTTCTTCTAGACATGATTAGAAGTTCTCCTCTCTTCCCTAATTTTTTTTTTTTCCTACCACTTTCCTAACTGACACAAGAACAATGCTCTTGTGGCTAGAAAAATATTGACTTGAACTTTAGGTCTCAGGTGCTTGTACTCACTTAAGCATATTCCTTCGCAGGAGGAACTATACTGCCCCCTCAGAAGGGAAGGGTATGCATGGAGACCATGTGCTAAACATGTCTGTTTCTTGCAGGCATGGCTTTAATGACACAACCACAATGTGAAAGTTTAAGTTTTGGTTCTTACACCTCTGAGGGATACATGGTACACCTGGAGGCCACATACAAAGATCAGGGAGCAAAGGAAGGGAGAGAGAGAAAGGGACCTGTGGACCAATGCCTTTATTGGGTCCAGAGTGTTATCTAAACAGATTTTTTTTATTTTTGGAGAGTTTTAATTGATGGGTTTAAAGCAGGTAGGAAAGAATTCCAGGAGATGAAATCACAGTGACTGAAAGGTGGTCACTGGGCATATCCATACAGTCTATGCGAGGTGTGAGGGTCAGTGGGGCCAGTGAAACAGGCTGCATTTAGCTGTCCCATTAGGAGGTGGTCACCAGGGAGCAGTTGTATAAAGCAGATATCTGGAGAAACCACACTGAGGAACTAGGCATAGGCAGGGGATAGATACAGCTGCAAACTGTGTCAAGGGTGACTGAACCCTGCTAGTATGAGAAGGTCCGGCTTATATTTTAAATGGATGGCAAGGCAACATAAAATTATAAGGATTCACTACAAGTGTTCTCAGGAGAAGTAGAGAGAAAAACAGGATAGGCAGGAGAAAAAATAATTAGCTTCCATCTGATCTCATCCACATGGGAGACTGGGATGACAAATTTTACCACGGAGTTAGTCCCACCTTCAGGCAAGGGGCTGGACTTTCCTACTCCCCTACTTCTGTGTTAGTTATTGACCTAAGTCTATGCACGGGGTGTGGGGAGAGGAGGAAGCCACATGGCCTTTCCTGTGAAACTCCTCTCATTTGGCCAAGTACAATTCTTTGGAGTAGCTGTGATTCTTTGGGATGACTGTCTACAGGCTGGAAAAGAGGATCGAGGTGGGGCACAAATGCAGTCCACTAGAGCAAGGTAATTTATCAAATGTACATAATGAAAGGGAGGAGACATGGAAGATAATATCCAGGATCATGGCTTAGATGATGGACAAAGTGATGTTGCCCTTTGCTTAGCTTTTGTCTGGGGAAAAATTGTCATGTAAATTTTAGACATGAGGAATACATAGAAGGGTCTCTTGGAAAGGCAGGTGAATGTGTATGAGTATGGAGTGTATGTTTAAATTGTAGTTATCTCTGTATCAATGGCAGCAAGAAGAAAAGAAGAAAGAGATCAAAAAATGAGATGAGGGGTTTGCTAAGGACAGAATCATGTACACTTACATATTTCATAATTGAAACTGTTCTTTCTCTGAAATTAACACAGAGAAAAACCACAGACCTGAAACATGTCATCTTTATTTCTTTGTGTTTCTCAAAAGATTTTTTTTCTAGTTCTGTCCAGTGATGTCAGAAGATAATTTAGAGTAACCTCATCCAGGCAATAGTCTTCCTTTTCCTTATTGGACCCGGATTTGTGGGAAACTTCCTTACATTTGTAGGACATGTATATACTTTTGTCATGGGTTCTGAGAAAAAAAACCCATAGAATTTATCCTTCCTCATTTGGCTTCCTCAAATGTAATCATTATTTATACGACAAGTAGCGGAAATATAACTGCAGTTTTTAGTTTCAGAAACTTCCTAGGTAATGTTGGTTGTAAAATTTCAATTTATTTAGGGAGGGTCGCTCGAGGCCTTTCTATCTGCACCACCTGTCTCCTCATCGTGGTCCAGGCCATCACCATCAGTCCCAGGACCACCTTGTGGAGAAAGCTCAAACTATGGACTGCACGGCAAGTTCTTCCTTATCTCTTCCTCTTTTGGATCTTTAATTTTCTGATAAGCTCCAACTTGCTCTACTACATTAGAACAGTTAATAGCATGAATAGGTCTGAAATTAGACCACATATTAGTTATTGCTATATGCTACCCTCTAAGCAAATAGGTGGGTTTTTCTCACTCTCATGGCTCTTCGGGATATCATCTTTCAGAGTCTCATGGGCTGGAGCAGTGGGTACATGGCTTATCGTCTGTATAAATATCACAAGCGTGTCTCCTACCTTCAGAGCTCCAGGTTTGCAAATAATCCCAGTCCAGAGGTCAGAGCTACTCAAAGTACTTTCACTCTCATGACCTGTTTCCTTTTCTTTTATTGGGCAGATTTTATTTTCTCCTTCTACATAGGTTCCATCTTGACAAATGATTCTGCTATATTAATTATTCAAACATTTCTAATATTTGGTTATGCCAGTCTCAGCCCCTTTGTGCTGATCAGCAGAGATGTCTGCATTGCTAAATGCTGGTGTGCTCACCTAGGAAACTGGGGGAAATTACTTTCTGCAATGATTCCTCCAGGAACTAAGGGTGTATACTTTAGGGGTTGCTTTTGCCTGCATATGTCAGAGTATTAACTTAATCAAGGCTTTAACAATAGATTTACTTTTTGTTTTAAGAAGAATCCTGGTACTAGGCAATCTAAGGCTTGTTCAGAGGTTCCAGGAAGTTGTAAAGACAGATTCTTTCTAGCCTCTCATTCTGTCATTCCTGTCATAGGCTTTTATCTTCTGGCTGGCACAATTATTGCTCAGTTATTTAACCAGCATTCTAAGTACAGAGAGAAAGGGTAAAGCAACAAAGAAAAATATATTATAGAGACTATATACATACATAATTCAGGAAAACAAAACTTTTACAGACATCCCCGTAAAATATTTGAATCGATTGGTAAAATTATATTACTTGGCCATCTCTAAAGGCAAAGTTGACTAAGGAATATTACTTTTATTGGGACACATTCCTTTCCTCAAGATAATTTAATCAGGTAGCTAGTTGTTTACATGGAGAATTATGTGATGGATAACTCCCATTTGATCAGTCACTTTAGAATGAACACCACTTTGAGAGAAAATACAAGGGTAAGACTGTTCTCCATCTGTGTTCCTGGAATACAAAAATCTGTCCTCAAAAGCTTTTCATCATCTGAGCTCTGTCTAAAAAAAAAAAAAAATCTAAATTGTCTGGCAGAGTGACTGATCTATCATGATACTGAATTAATTATTTAGTCATTAATACTGACTCAGGTTAGACACGGAGAAGGAAATGAAGTTTAGCTGCAATAAATACTTAAATCAAAAGCCATGATGAAACTATGGGTAGACAGGAAGGTATGAGGTGAGTTGGGGAATGTTGTGTGAGTTGAGACATGAGCAAGTGAAGTATTGACATGGACTTGAATCCTCAGGGCTGAGCAGGCATTGTGATGTTACAGTATTCTACTACTTCTACAGGGTACTACTTCTTTTGACACAGTTGGGGTAGATCTGGGGTTTCTGGGCACTGTGCTCTCTGGACATTGAAGGAATGTCAGTATCATATGGAAATTACTGACTTTACGCCAGTATCTCAGTGCTCATAAAACATTCCCAGCCAACTTTCTTTAGTCAGAGCACTATAGCAATAATAAATGGCCCTGCATTTTATTATCTTAATTTTCAATCTCTTGGGACAATAATTTCCTTGAGGAAAGGATAATCGTTCCACAATGATATGACATTGCTTCTAATGACACTATGATCAATCTTTATAAATTAGGGCAAAGACAGGTGTTACCCTCGGCATGAAGTATATCATGAACTTGTGACAGAAAATGACCATAAGAAAAGACATAAATGCAGACTCTTTCATCTTTATGAATCAAGATAATGCTGACAGGAAAGAAAAGAAACAAAAGGTCCCACTTTTGTTTCTGTATATGAAGAACAGTATAATTCTGCACTATTCTTCTTTGTGTTAAACTCAAACTGCAACCTTAGAAAAATTTCAATATAATAATATACGTGCCCTAATTATCTACAAAATATTTTAAAAATCATATTCTTTAAGTTTATTACTAAACTTTCTACAGTATTACTTTTAGTCTATAAAATTAAAGGCCTGTCAGTTGAGGAAGACTAAAAACATATTTATTCCTTTTTTCTCCTCATAATCCACATTAAAATGGTAGTAATGGAACTAAAAAGCAATCAACAGTAAAAGGTAAGGATAATGGAGTAGCAGTAGGGCAGGTAAAATATTTCAGTAATTTTTTTGAAAACGGAGAGAAGGTGCATCTAATAGAGTGAGATGGAAAACACAGCAGCAATCTGAAGTGTGAGAATAAGAGAGTGTTGATAAGAGGAAAGCATGTAGTCACATCTCAATGCCTGTGGAGAATTCTCCAGAATTGTGAGAAAATAATTTCTATTGTTTAAGTCACCCAGACTGTGGTACTTTGTTATGGCAACCCTAGTAAACTAATACACTGGCCTTAATAGGATTTCGTGATTTTTTTAATTTTAAGTTTTGTTTTTATTTTTTGTATGGTCTACAATACCTTAAGCAAAGAAAATCCTTTTTGAAGCATGAAACTTCAACCCAGATATTAGAGAATTCCCACAGATATAGTACAATGGTAGATGCTCACATTCAAAAATTCAAAATATGCAAGGAAATAGAGAAGCTGGAGTAAAAGTGAGGAGAAAGAGTGTCAATAGGAAATCCACAAATATTCATATAGCTATACATTTAGAATACAAAATATTTATATTAAATAAGGAAAAGCTGGCCAGGTGCGTTGGCTCATGCCTGTAATCCCAGCACTTCGGGAGGCCAAGGCAGGCAGATCACCTGAGGTCAGGAGTTAGAAACCTGCCTGGCCAACACAGTGAAAGCCCATCTCTACTAAAACACAAGAAAATGAGCTGGGTGAGGTGGCAGGCACTTGTAATCCCAGCTACTTGGGAGGCTGAGGCAGAAGAATCGCTTGAGCCCAGGAGGCAGAGGTTGCAGTGAGCTGAGATAGCACCACTGCACTCCAGCCTGGGTGACAAAGTGAGACCCCATCTCAAAAAAAAAAAAAAAATATATATATATATATATGGAAAAGCCACAGAGACATAATTGAAAAAAAAAACTACAGGCTAATATTCTTCATGAAGATAAGTGCAGTAACCATCAACTGAACATTAACAAAATCCAGAAATATATAAAAAGTATTATACACCATGATAAAGTGGAATTTATTCCAGGAAAGTAAGGTTGGTTTAATATCTGAAAATCAATTAATATAAAGCACCATATTAATAGAAAGCTAAAAAAAATCACTGGTCATCTCAATAGATACAAAGCACTTGACAAAATCCAATCCCTATTCCTTGTAAAAAATCTCATTAAACTTGGAATATAAGGAAATTCTATAGTCTAATAAAGGGCTTCTATGAAAAACCTGAAGTTAATGTCATACTTAATAATAAGAGACTGAATGCTTTCTCCCTAAGATTGAGAACAAATCAAGTATGTCTGCTCTTGCCACTTTTGTTCCCTATTGTACTGTATATTCTAGCTTGTACAATCAGGAGAGAAAAGGAAATGAAAGCATACATACTTGAGAGAAAGAAATAAAATCATCTATATTCACAGATGACATGATCCTATATGCCAAAAATTTCAGGAAATACACACATACACACACACTCACACATGCACACACACACATACATTGAACAAATAAAAGAGTTTTAGCAAAGTTGAAGGATACAAGATCAATATCTAAAAATTAACTGTATTTCTACATTCTATCAATGAACAACCTGAAAATGAAATTAAGAAAACAATTCTATTCACAATAGCATTCAAAAGAATATAATTCTTAAGAACAAACGTAACAAAATATGTGTAAAGCCCTTTGCTGAAAACTATAAAACATTGCTGAGAGAAATTATAAAAGATCTAAATAAATGAAGAGGTAGTCCATGTTCATGGAACATGAACACGGATTAAAAGACTCAGTATGACCCATATTGTTAAGGTGGCAATTCTCCTTAAATTACCCTATAGATTCAATGCAATTCTTATAGAAATCCTGCAAAAACTGGCAAGTATATCTTAAAATTTATTTAAAATTGCGGAGGATCTAGAAGAGTAGAAGCAACTTGAAAAAGAAGAACAAAAGCTAAGAACTTAAACTTCCAGGTTTTAAAATGGAAGATCATATGCTGAGGGAATCAAGACAGTATAGCCCTGTCATAAAGGTAGATAAATGGAACAGAATTGACAGTCTATTTTTTTTTTTTTTTTTTTTTTTTTTTTTTTTTTTTTTTTTTTTTTTTGAGACGGAGGCTTGCTCTGCCGCCCAGGCTGGAGTGCAGTGGCCGGATCTCAGCTCACTGCAAGCTCCACCTCCCGGGTTTACGCCATTCTCCTGGCTCAGCCTCCCGAGTAGCTGGGACTACAGACGCCCGCCTCGTCGTCCGGCTAGTTTTTTGTATTTTTTAGTAGAGACGGGGTTTCACCGTATTAGCCAGGATGGTCTCGATCTCCTGACCTCGTGATCCGCCCGTCTCGGCCTCCCAAAGTGCTAGGATTACAGGCTTGAGCCACCGTGCCCGGCCAGAATTGACAGTCTAGAAGTAAACTCTTACCTTTGTGTTCCATTCATTTTCAACCAAGTTGCCAAGGCAGTTGGGGGAGGTGAAAAAAAACAGTTGTTTTGTTTTGTTTTGTTTTAAAGAATACTGCTGGGATAATTGGATATTCACATGCAACAACAACAATAAAGATAAATTTAGACCCTTAACTCGCACCACATAAAACATTAACTCAAAATGGATAGAAAACCTAACTATAAGAGTTAAAACTATGAAACATTTAGAATAAAGAATAGGAGAAAATCATCATGATTTTAAATTAGGCAAAATGGTCTAAGATATATACTAAAATCACAATTCACAAAAAAACAACAATTGATAAATTGGACTTCATCAAAATTAAAATCATTTGCAGTTTTAAAAGCACTATTATGAAAATGAAAAGACATGCCACAGACTAAGGGAAAACATTTAAAAATCATATATCTGATAAAGAACTTGCATCCTGAATATATAGAGAACTCTTATAACTCAATAAGAAAAAAACTTAATTTAAAACTGAGCAAAATATTCTAAGAGACAGCTCACCAAAGAAGACATATGAATGAGTATTAAGCACATGAAAAAAAAAATCTCAACATCATTAGTCATTAGTGCAATACAGTTGACAACCACAACGAGTACCACTTCATACCCACATGCATAGCTATTTTTTAAAAAACACAGGACAGACAATAACGAGGTTGGTGAGAATGTGGAAAAGCCGGAACCCTCATCTAGTGCTTGTGGAAATGTAAAATGGAACAGCCTATTTGGAAAGCAGTTCCTTTAAGATAATCATAAATTTATCATATGACTCTGCAATTCTATTCCCAGGTATCCAAGAGAAATGAAAACACGTCACACAAAAATTTGTATGCAAATGTTCATAGCAGTATTATTCATATTAGCCAAAATATGGATGGATGCAATCCAAATGTCCATCAACGGGTGAATGGATAGGTAAAAGGGGTATATCCATACAATGAAATACTGCTTAGCAATAAAGAGTAACAAATTACTGATACCTGCTAAAACACTGACGAACTTCAAAAACATTATGTTAAGTGAAAGAGTCCAGATGCAAAAGACCATGTATTACTTATTTCATTTATACAAAATGTCCAGAAAATGCAAATTTGTAGAGATAGAAAGTAGATTAGAGATTGCCTGGGGTTGGAGGTAAAATTGACTGTAAATGGGCATGAGGGAGAGATCGGAAATCTCTCTTTTGGGGAGATGTAAGTGTTCTAAACTGATTCATAATGATAATTGCACAGCTCTGTAAGTTTACTAAAAGTCATTAAATTGTACAGTTAAAATTAGTGAATTTTATGATATGTAAATTATACCTCAATGAAGCTGTTAACAAAATAAGGAGTAGTCAGTAAAGGCCTCTCTAAAGAGGTGACAGTTGAGCTATGAATCAAATGATTAAAAATTTCTGACATGTTAGCACCACCTTTGTAATAGGATAAGGCTTAAAAGCACAGGGAATACCAACAGTAAAGGGCCTGAGGCAGGAATGAGCAGGGGTGTTAGAAAAACAGAAAGAAGGAATGTATGGTGGTGACAAACTGAGGGAGAAAAGAATGGCAGAAGATAACCTCAGACTGGGCATGGTGTCTCATGCCTGTAATTCCAGTACTTTGAGAGGCTGAGGCAGGAGGATCACTGGAGGTCATGAGTTCAAGACCAGCCTAGGTAACATAGTAATAACTCCATCTCTCTGTGGCACAGCTCTGTAGTCCTAGCCATTAGGGAGTCTGAGGCAGGAAGATCATAGGAGCCCAGGAGGTGGAGGTTATAGTGAACTATGATTGTGCCCCAGAACTCCAGCCTGGGTAGCAGAGTGAGACCTTGCCTCTGGAAAAAAAAAAAAAAAAAAAAAAAAAAAAAAAAAAAAACCTCAGTGAAGAAATTAGGAATGACAGCATTTAGTGAACAATTGAATGTAAAGGAACTTAGACCTGTGGAAGGTCTAAGTTTCCATCTTCAGTGGTAGGACTATGGTAATTTACTGAGGAAGTGAATAGTGGAGAAGAGCAGGTTTCAGGGAGAATATTATAGATAAAGTTTAGACACATTAATTTTGAAATACCTGTATGTGATGGTTTATTTTACACTTCAACTTGGCTGGGATATGGAACCCAGACATTTGGTCAAATGCTAGTCTAGATGTTGCTGTGAAGACATGTTTTAGATGAAACTAACATTTGAATTAGTATACTTTAAGTAAAGCAGATAACCTTATATAACACGGGCAGGCTTCATCTAATCGGTTGAAGGCCTTACGAGAAAGAGACTGGAGTTTCCCAAGGAAGAGGGAATTCTGCTTCCAGGATGCCTTCATACTCAAGCTGCAACATGAACGCTTTCCTGAGTCTTCAGTCTGCTGGCCTACCCTGCAGATTTTGTACTTGCCAGATACCACAGTCATGTGAGCCACTATCTTGAAATAAATGCCAGTTTATCCATTTATCTACCTATCTCTTTATACGTATATATAAAATCTCCAGTTGGTTCTGTTTCTCTAGAGAACCCTTGGTAATACAATGTGCAGTGTGGAAGTGGAGATACCAAGAAGTAAGTCAGAAATAAGAATTTGGAGCATAGGAAGATGGCTCTCCTGAATATTGGTATAAAATGTAACTTAAACAATGAAGATTATGTAATATAGACTCAGGATTCTTAATCTTGTGCAGTGGTTTACATACATAAAAGAAATATACAAAATTTTAGCAAGTTACATATCTCTGAAATTCATCAGTATAGATTTAATTTAGCTTAATAAAAAGCAGACCAATGACTGAATCTTGGGGGAAAACTCATATTTACAAAGGAAAGGGGAGAGCTAAAAGAACTGGAGAGTTGGAGAGTTGGAGATACCAAGGAGTAAAACCTGACCTACAAAACATTAGTCAACCATCAAATATTGTTGAGTACAAGTTAGAAAAAAAAGTCTGAAACTGTCTTGGTGAGGATGTCATCTCAGTAGCCTTAACAAAGCAGTTTGGTAAAATGGTAGGTGGATGCCAGATTGCGGTGGGTTGAAGGCTGGAAGGAAAGGAAAGGTATTCATCCAGGTTTCTCTTTCTGGAAGTACATGTTCAGGGGAAGGAGTAAAAAAAAGCAGTCTCTTGAGAGTAGTCATGTAGATCTTTGGATCATGCAGAGTGTGAGTGTATATGTCCATTTAAAGATGACAGACTGTGTGTTTATACATATTTTATTTTAAGGTTAAGTCATCATGGGGAGTTGGCATTTGGAGGTACAGATGAAGAGTTTAGTCTTTAAAGAACAGAGAGACATCTCTAAAAAAATCAGGCAAGCAATAAAGCTGGTAACTGATGCTGATGAATTATAAATGTATGTAAAGAAGAGGGAAATGATGTAAATCAGAGGAGATTCTAGATTCTTTGTGAAGTAAAAGGTAAGATTATCTGCTAAGAATGAAGCATTATCATGGAGTTTGGATATTAAGGAGATAGCGGAAATTATGCAAAAACAGTCCTGTGTGGATGAGGAAATTATTAGGTCTAAGGTTACCCATAGGCTTTGAGGTTACAGACCACAATTTTGCAAAGGACATGAAATTTGCTTGCTTCCCTTTTATTCTTCAGAAAGGGTAGGGTAAATATTGATAAGAAAATATGGATAAAGTGATATTGGTGTGTTGGAAACTTGATCCCCAGTGGGGCAGTATTGGAAAGTGGGATCTTCAAAAAGTGTTTAAATTATGAGGGTTCCACCCTCATGAGTGGATTAACGCCATTATCTTGGCACTGAGTTTCTTATAAAATGAAGAGTTCTGCCCCTTCTTGTTCTCTCCCTTGCCCCCCACCCCCACCCACTCTTTGACCTTCTGCCATAAGGTGAGGCAACAAGAAGTCTCTTGCCAGATACTAGTCCCTTGATTTTGAAATTCCCTGCTTCCAAGACCATGAATCAATAAATTTCTGTTCATTATAAACTTCCCAGTCTTAGGTATTTTGCTATAGCAGCACAAAATGAACTAAAACAGATGCTTTTCATATTCTCTGTTCTATTCGTAATGACTTTGTGATCATGCCTGAATAACTGAATTGTGAACTCTTACTAAGATGTAATAGTTCAACAAAAACAGGGTGATAGAATCAACAATTACTGCATAACAAACTATCTTCAAAGCTCAAGGTCACATAACAATAAGCATTTATTTCATACAGGCTTATTGGAGAAGTCAGCTGGTCTAGGCTGGGCTCAGCTGGACGGATCTTCTTCAATCTGTAGGCAGCAGAGGCAGCCAGACAATTTTTCTCTTCGTCTTTCATCCTCCTCTTCAGACCGGTGTGTGTGATCTGGGTTTTTTTTTTTTTTTTTTTTTTTGAGACGGAGTCTCGCTGTGTCGCCCAGGCTGGAGTGCAGTGGCGCGATCTCGGCTCACTGCAAGCTCCGCCTCCCGGGTTCCCGCCATTCTCCCGCCTCAGCCTCCGAGTAGCTGGGACTACAGGCGCCCGCCACCGCGCCCGGCTAGTTTTTTGTATTTTTAGTAGAGACGGGGTTTCACCGTGTTAGCCAGGAGGGTCTCGATCTCCTGACCTCGTGATCCACCCGCCTCGGCCTCCCAAAGTGCTGGGATTACAGGCTTGAGCCACCGCGCCCGGCCGGTTTGTTTGTTTTTCTTGTGACAATAGCAGAGGTACAAGAAGGCAAGTGGAAACAGGCAAAGCCTTTTAAGGCCTAGGCTGGGAATAAGCACACCATCACTTCTACCCCATTCCATTGGCCAAGCAAGTTGAGTGGCCAAGTCTAAGTCAAGGGACTTTGTTTTTCAGTTATCTATTGCTGTATAACAAACCATCTCAAATGCAGTGGCTTAAAACATTACGCTTAAATGTAGTAACTTGAAGCAACCATGATTTATTTGCTTATGATTTTACAATTTTGACAGAATGACAGAGATAGCTTATCTCTGCACTATGTGGTGTCTGCTAGAGTTGTAAGGTATGAGATGGCTTTTTCACTCACAGGTTTGACGTCTTAGAATAGTTGGAATGGTTGAGAGTTGGCAAGGAATAACTCTCCATGTCTTTCCATGTGGTTAGCTTGAGCCTGTGCACACCATCACAGTCTCTAGGCATTTGAACTTCTTACATGGGAACTGGCTTCTCCTTAAAGGTAAAAATGTTTTCTTAATGCCTGGGCTGAGAAATCACAAAATGTTATTTTTGCTGCATTCCATTGCTCAAAGTAGTTACAAACCCAAACGAAATTCAAGGTGAAGGGAAACAGACTCTGCTTCTAGCTGGGGAGGTGCCAAGGTCACATTGCAGAAGGGACTGAGGGATACTGTTTCAGTCATTTTCAGGAATCCAATCTACCACAAGTGAAGACAAACACTCCACCCACAAAAAGGTTGTGGATATAGAGAAGGAGCAATGATTTAATCAACTGTGCTGTATAATACAAATGTGTATATTAAAATGATTTTAAATGATTCTAGGGTCAGTCCCTTGCCCTGGTATCACAGTCTGGGGGATTGTCATTTAACATAATAAACAAAACCACGCTGCTGAAGTGCCCACTAAAAGTACTTCAGTTTTCTTTATTTTTGATAAACACCAGAGGCTGTCATAATTAGCATAATGGAATATTGGATACTGGGTTTCTTTGATGAAATTTGTCCTTGTTAATTAGTTAATTAATATATTAGAAACAAAGATCCCATGGGGTGAAGGGAACAAATATTAGAAATATAGTCTCCCTGGGTAAATTAGTGGTTCCCAAAATGAATTAAATATTTAAGAGATACTGTTCAAAGCGAATAAAAATTAAATGAGCTCTGTAGCCTTTAACTTGAGGGATGGTGCCCTAGGCTGGAGCTGTCAGTATTCCTGTGTCCTGCTGTGTCCAGAGGTTTTCTTCTTAGAGATGTTTGGCTGAATCCTGATTCTGAAATATTGTTGCATTTGCTTCAAGCAAAGTTTTTATGAAAGGTGGTTTTGGAGTTAGTAAAACAACAATGACAACAACAAAAACAAATGACAAAACCATGGGAACTTCTTTGAGCTTAGAGAACAGGTTTTATGACTGTTTTTTGCTTGCTTTCTAATAAGTGACTATATATGTACAAAATTTTGTTGAAGATCTGCTATCACTATAACTTGTTGGTATCTTGTAGCTAACTATCCTTTACTTTATACTATAAAGTAAGCTGCCGACGGACATCTACCAAAAGCAACAAAAGTTGTCTATCACTAAATTGGTTTAAGCCAGTTCACAAAAATTCTTTATGGCAAAAGTCAACATTTTTTAAACACTCTCTGCAGATACTCAATAATACCCTCAATTGATCAGGAACAGAGATAAAATAATTGAATTAAGGTGCTAAATCTATTCAGAAAAAAAATAAGGCAAAAAAAGATATTAGTACTCTTTCAAAATAATACTAGAGCATTGTCTAACAAGCCTACTGAAGGGGCAAGTAATCCTCTGAGTTAATGCAACTTTTGGAGGTCACTATTTACTATTGATTAGAAAATAGATTACAAGATTAAATGTCATTATGTAGAAGATTAAGTTTTGAATGATTTTTACCCAGTAAAGATGCAACTAGTTTCTGTCTTTTAGAAAAAAAAAATCCCAAAGGCCATAGTTTTCACTGCCCCATAGGACATTAGCTAGTTTTTTACTCAAACTTGCAAACTCATGTGAGCATTATTTTTCCCCCACTGACTGTACATTTACCAGCCTTTTCTATTGTTATTGCAATCAGTTTACCATACTCCTCCTTTCCTCATTAGTGACTTAAATAAATATTTGATGATTAGTTACTATATATATATTTGAAGATCATGCTTTGATAGCTTTTAAGGTATTCCAGTGGCTTACCAAGCACTACAAAGTGAGAAGGTGTTCACTTTATTATCATCTGGTGCGTTCCTGAATGGGATCTCCCTAACCTTTCTCAGGAGATACTCTGTGAGTGGACAATGTCCAGATACATGCAAGACCCATTTAGGAATACAGACCTCAAGAGAGAGCTATCTGTGCTCAGCTTAATTCCACTCACCTCTGTGACATGTCCCAAGTGGGACACATGTGCTTTCAGGTTTGTGGCAATCTTTATAGCTAGGAAAACAACTTCAAATTACTCAGTTCAATTACCTCTCTTGGTGAAGAGTTGGGAAGCATATGATAAAAGCTATATCCAGGCAAACCGCAGGTGTCATAGGGAGGGGAAGCATATTTTAAAGTCAAAATTCCTATCTACGTCCTACCCAACTCACCCACAACAATATGCTTATTCTTGTAATGCTGTTCTAATGAGTTCAGGCTTCTGGGTCTATTATCACTCATCCTTTTTCAAGTCCAGGTAGTTGAATGCCTGAGGACACCAGGTGCTGTTTCTCAGTTGATAAAAGCTGCTAGATCGTCCATGATTGTTGATTTTATCAGGGTAAAATCAAGTGGGGGAAAATACTGGAGGGGACACTGTCGTCAGAAATCAGTCCTCCTCCTCCCCTCAATCAGAGCTTTAATCAGACAAGAAACTTTTACTATTTCCCACTTTTGAGTTTCCTTAAATGGAGTTCAATGCTTATCACCTGATGGGAGTTTCTTACCAGTATGTGCCAGGGGCTTCCCGAGGAATGATGATCGATGATTCTAACAGCGAAGTGGAAAGAAGGATGTAAAGAGATGATGTTCTTTACCTGAGATCCACATGCAGGACAAAGTAGAGATAGAAAGTAGATAACTCACTGCACCGCAACGGATTTTTTGGTAATTGGCATTGCTTGGTTCTAAAAGGGCTAAGGAAACCAGTAACAATAAACTGTGTACACAATTCCAAACACGTTAAAGACGGTGGAGTAGGATTACAAGGGGAAAGGCACTTCAAGTGATGCTGTCTTGGATTGGAAAAACAATGCTCCAGGTGAGGCTCGAACTCACAACCTCGGCATCACTCGCACACATACTGCCTTATAAGTACCGCGCGCTAACCGATTGCGCCACTGGAGCACACAGCCCCTACTTCCGGTCACTGGTTACACGGCCTACACAGGAACATGCGGCGTGTTTGCTCTGGTCGTCACAGCACAAGTTCCTCGGCCGCGCGCCCTGAGTCCCGGGGCTGCTTCTCCCTCAGACGCGTGCGAAGGCGGACTGGGTTCAGCTGCGGACTCCACGGGAGCCACCGGTCCTGAAAGCGCAGAGCATGCTTTGTTTGGGGAAACGAAAGCGAATACTTCTTTCCAAGGAAACCTGGGAAAGGGCAGACACTCCCACTGCCTCAGGCGTTCCCTGGAGGACCTTCAGTGGCCGCCGTGTGGGCGGGCTAGCGTCACGCTACTGCGCTGGTTCCGGAGCCCTTCCCTTGCCTCTCCCAGGGTCCTTCTCCCAGCGCCGGAGGAAGGCCCGCCGTCTGCGCGTGGAGTGCGGGTGGTGGGAATCCCTGGGAGGAGTACGAAATCCTTCGAATGGGATTTACCAAAGCCATTCCTTTCCGCTCACTTCCGTTCCCGCTTAGCAAACGTGTTGGAAACGGGTTGCTACTGAAAGGAAGTGGTGCTGGGCTGCATTTTCTGTGGCTAGTCTGCGAGAAACAGCCCTGGAATGGGCCTCTATTTCTTCCTTGGAGCATCCCTCCCTGGGACCTGGGAGTTGAAACTCTCTAAGCTAAAGCAACTGAAGCAGGCCCGGTACTGGACCTCAACGCTGGGTTAAACAAGGTTTTTCAGAAAGTGTCTTACTAGGCTAAAGACCTTGTGCTTCGGAGTGTTTTAAGGGGAGAGAATGGGGAAAAGGACTGTCTCTAGAAGGTAAATGTGTATTGGAGATGGGGAGTGTGTGTTTACACGGAGTATCGGGCGTCTTTCTTATGGGTGGACATTGTGGATGAAAATGAGAGATTAAGGCAGAATTAGCTGGTCTTTTAATCCCAAACAGTGTTCTAAAAATAAAAACTATATCTTCAAGGTCTACAACATAATGTTTTGATACATGTACACAGTGAAATGATTTCTACAGTCAAGCTAATTAACGTAATACATATCTTCACAGTTACTATTTTGTGTAAGTGGTGAGAGCACATGAAATGTACTCTTCACAAGTTTCCAATGCACAATGCAGTATTAACTATAGTTATGCTATGCATTACGCCTCTAGACTTATTCATCCTACAGAATTGCAACTTTGTATGCTTTGACCAGCATTTCAACCATTTCCACACGTCTCTACCTCTGGTAACCACTGTTCTACTCTGCTTCTATGTATTTGACTTTTTTATAATCCACATAAGAAATCATGCAGTATTTTTTTTTCTGTGTCTGGCTTGTTTCACTTAGCATAATGACATCCAGGTTCATCTATGTTGCAAACAGCAGGATCTTTATTAAGGATGAATAATATCCTATTGTATATATAAACCATATGTGCTTTATCCATTCGTTGGTGGACACACACTTAGGTTGATTCCATGTCGTAGTTATTGTGAATAATGTTTCAATGAACATGGGCATGCAGTTATTGCTTCGAGATCCTGATTTCATTTCCTTTGGGGATGTGAACCCTGAAAATTTGAGACAGGCCTCAGTTAATTTAGAAAGTTAATTTTGCCAAGGTTGAGGACACACCTCCGTGACACAGCCTTAGGAAGTTCTGACTACATGTGCCCAAGGTGGTAGGGGCACAGCTTAGTTTTAGACGTTTTAGGGAGACATGAGACATCAATCAATATATGTAAGAAGTACATTGGTTCCTACCAGAAAGGCAGGGATGAAGCAGGGAGGGGGCTGCCAGGTCGCAGGTAGGGGAGAGACAAATGGTTGCATTCTTTTGAGTTTATGATAAACCTTTCCAAAGGAGGCAATCAGAGTATGCATCTATCTCAGTGAGCGGAGGGATGACTTTGAATAGAATGGGAGGCGAATTTGCCCTGAGCACTTTCCAGCTTGAATTTTCCTTTTGTGATTTTGGGGGCACAAGATACTTTACTTTCACAGTATATACCCAGAAAAGGTACTGCTGGATCATGTGGTAATTCTATTTGTAATTTTCTGAGGAACAGCCATACTGCTGTTTTCCGTAAAGGCTGTACTAATTTACATTCCCACCCACAATGTAAAAGGGTTCCCTTTTCTCTACATTGCCAACACTTGTTATTTTTTTATATTTTTAAATTGGTGATTCTAACAGGTGTGAGATGATGTCTCATTGTGGGTTTAATTTGCATTTCCGTGATGATTAGAGATGTTGAGCATTTTTTCTATTGGCCATTTTTATGTCATCCTTGGGAAAATATCTGTTCAGGTTCTTTACCTATTTTTTAATCAGATTTGGTTTTCTTGCTATTGAGCTGTCCAATATGTTTTGGACATACCTTATATGTTTTGGATATTAACTCCTTATCAGATACATCATTTACAAATATTTTCTGCCAACCAATAGTTGCCTTTCCGTTTTGCCCATTGTTTTCTTCTCTGTGCAGATATTTTGTTTGATGTAGTCTCATTTGGTTATTTTCGCTTTTGTTTCCTGAGCTTTTGGTGTCCTGTCCAAGAAATCATTACAAAGGCCAGTGTCAAGGAGGTTTTCCCTTATATTTTCTTCTAGGATTTTTACAATTTCAGGTCTTCTGTTTGTGTCTTTAATCTATTTCGAGTTGAATTTTATGTAAGGTGTAAGATAAGGATGTAATCTTATTGTTTTGTATGTGGGTTCCCAATTTTCCCAACACCATTTATTGAAGAGGCTGTCTTTTGCCCAGTGTGTATTTTTGTCGCCCTTGTCAAAAATCAGTTGACTGTAAATGTGTAGATTTATTTCTGGGCTCTCTATTTTGTTCCATCGGTTTATGTGTCTGTTTTCATGTCAGTGCCCTGCTGTTTTGATTGTATAGCTTTGTATAGTATATTCTGAAGTCAGGTAGTGTGATGCCTCCAACTTTGTTTTTCTTTCCCAAGATTGCTTTGGATATTTAAGGTCTTTTGTGGTTTTATGCAAATTTCAGAATGTTTTTATTTCTGTGGAAAATGTTGGAATTTTGATATTGTGTCGAATCTGTATATTGCTTTGAGTATTATGGACATTTTAACAATATTAATTATTTTGATCCAGAAATCTTTTCATTTGCTTTGTCTTTTTCAGTTTCGTTCATCAACGTTTTATAGTTTTCAGTGTACAAATCTTTTACCGCCTTGGTTAAATTTATTCCTAAGTATTTAAATTTTTGTACCAATTGTAGTGATATTTTTTAAAATTTCTTTTTAGGTAGATTGTTTGTGTAAAGAAACACAACTGACTTTTGTATGTTAATTTTATATCCTACAGCTTTGTTTAATTATTAATTTTAATAGATTTTTGGGTGGAGTTTTTATCAATTTCTATATATAGACTCATACCATGTGCAAACAGTTTTACTACTTCTTTTCCAATTTGGATGCCTTTTATTTCTTTTTCTTGTCTAATTGCTTTTGCTAGAACTTCCAGTGCTATGTTGAATAGAAATGGAGATGGTGGTGATCTATGCCTTGCACCAGATCTTAGAGGAAAAGTTTTCAGTTTTTCCCTATTGATTATGATGTTAGTTGTGGGATATTAATAAATGGCCCTCTTGTGTTGAGGTAATTTTCTTCTGTACCTATTTTGTTGAGAGTTTTTATCTTGAGTGGATGTTGAACTTTGTCAAATGCTTTTACTGCATCTATGATGATATGGTTTTTATCTTTCACTCTGTTAATGTGATATATTGCATTGATTGATTTGGGTATTTTAAGCCACCCTTGTATCCCAGGGATAAACCCCACCTGATCACAGTGTATAGTCTTTTTGATATGTTGTTGAATTCAGTTTTCTATTATTTTATTGAGGATTTTTGCATCTATGTTCACCCAGAGATATTGGCCTGTAGTTTAGTTTTCTTGTGGAGGCTTTGTCTGGCTTTGATATCAGAGTGATGCTAGCCTCATAAAATGAGTTTGGAAATATTACCTCTACTTCTATTTTTGGAAGGCTTTAAGAAGGATTGGTATTAATTTTTCTTTAAATATATGTCACAATTCAGCTGTGAAGCCATCTGGTCTTGGACTTCTCTTTTTTTGGGAGGTGCTATATGGTTTGTAGGTAGTTTGTCCCAAAAAAACTCACACTCAAAGTTAATTGCCAATGTAATGGTGCTAAGAGGTGGGACTTTTAAAAGGCCTTTGGATCATGGAGGGATTAATGCAATCATGAAGGGTTTAATGCAGTCTCAGTTATCATGAGAGCAGGTTATTATAAAGTGAGGCTGCCTCTTGCGTTTCATCTCTTTGTACACACTCATTTCCCCTTTGTTCTGCTTTCCACCATTAGTTGAAGCAGCACAAGGCCCTCACCAGATGGGATGCTTGATTTTGGACTTCCAAGCCTGCCAAACTGAGCTAAATAAACCTCTTTTTTTTTTTGGTCTTAAAATAAGTTACTCATCCTCAATTATTCTGTTACAGCAACACAAAACAGACTATGACAGGAGGTTTTAAAATTATTATTACTTCTATCTCAGTATTTGTTATTAAAATGTTTAGGCTTTGTATTCTTGATCCAGTCTTGGTAAGCTATTTATTCTAGGAATTCATCCATTCTCTCTAGGTTATTTAATTTGTTGACATATAATTGTTCATAATAATCCCTTATGATCTTTTCTGTTTCTGAGGCATCTGTTGTAATGCCCTTTTTCATTTTTTATTTTATTTATGAGTTTCTCTTTTTTTCCTTATCTAGCTAAGGGTTTATCCATTTTGTTTATATTTAAAAAAACTCTTGGTTTTGTTTATTATTTTTCTATTGTTTTCTAGTCTCTGATTTATTTCTGTACTGATCTTTATTATTTTCTTTCTTCTGCTAACTTTGGGTTTAGTTTGTTCTTCTTTCTAGTCCCTTGAAATCTAGTTTATTTATTTGAGAGCTTCCTTGTTTTGTAATGTGGCATTTGTCACTATAAACTTCCCTCTTAGTATTGCTTTTGCTATATCCGATAAGTTTTGATAAATTGTATTTTCATTTTTGTTTGTCTGGAGTTTTTTTTTTATTTTGTTTTGATCTCCTACTGAACCCAGTGGTTGTTCAAGATTATGTTATTTAGTTTCTATGTGTTTGTGAATTTTCCTGTTTTCTTGCTGTTAATGATTTCTGGCTTCATTCCATTGTGGTTGAAAAAGGCACTTCATATGATTTCTATCTTTTTTGAATTTGTTAAGACTTGTTTTGTGACTTAAAATATGATCTATCCTGGAGAATGTTCCATGTGTGCTTCTGAAATATTTTCCTGCTCTTGAGTGAAAAGTTCTAAATATGTCTGTAGGTCTATTTGGCCTATAGCGCTTTTCAAGTTAGCTGTTTATTGATTTTTCTGTCCACATGCCACATGTTCTATCCATTATTCAAAGTGGGGTATTGAAATCTATTACTATTGTATTGCTGTCAGTTGGTCAACTTGCTGGTGTCTCATATGTCCCTTAAGCTATGTTGACTCTTTTTCAATTTTTCTTTTTTTCCCTCTGATTGTATCATTTCTAATGACCTGTCTTCAAGTTCACTGATCCTTTTCTTCTGCTAGATCTAGTCTGCTGTTGAACCCTGCTACTGAATTTTTTAGTTCAGTTATTGTATACTTTAGTGCTGTGATTTCTGTTTGTCACTATTTAATTTTTTAATCTCTCTGTTGAAATTCTCATTCTGGTCATGAATTTATCTCTTGACCCCAGTGAGCATCTTTTTTTGTTTTTTTGGATTGTCCATCATTTTTTATTGTTTCATAAGAGTTTTTCTTTCTTTCTTTCTTTTTTATTATACTTTAAGTTCTAGGGTACATGTGCACAACGTGCAGTCTTGTTACATATGTATACATGTGCCATGTTGGTCTGCTGCATCTATCGACTTGTTGTTTACATTAGGTATTTCTCCTAATGCTATCCCTTCCCCTCCCCCAACCCTACGACAGGCCCCGGTGTGTGATGTTCTCCATCCTGTGTCCAAGTGTTTTCATTGTTCAATTCCCACCTATAAGTGAGAACATATGGTGTTTGGTTTTCTGTCCTTGTGATAGTTTGCTCAGAATGATGATTTCCAGCTTCATCCGTGTCCCTACAAAGGACATGAACTCACCCTTTTTTTAGGCTGCATAGTATTCCATGGTGTATATGTGACACATTTTCTTAATCCAGTCTGTCATTGATGGACATTTGGGTTGGTTCCAAGTCTTTGCTATTGTGAATAGTGCTGCATGAATAGTGCTGCACTAAACATTTGTGTGCATGTGTCTTTATAGTAGCATGATTTATAATCCTTTGGGTATATACCCAGTAATGGGATAGCTGGGTCAAATGGTATTTCTAGTTCTAGATCCTTGAGGAATCACCACACTGTCTTCCACAATGGCTGAACTAGTTTACAACCCCCCAACAGTGTAAAAGTATTCCTATTTCTCCACATCCTCTCCAGCATCTGTTGTTTCCTGACTTTTTAACGATTGCCATTCTAACGGGTGTGAGATGGTATCTCATTGTGGTTTTGATTTGCATTGCTCTGATAGCCAGTGATGATGAGCATTTTTTCATGTGTCTGTTGGCTGCATAAATGTCTTCTTTTGAGAAATGTTTGTTCATATCTTTTGCCCACTTTTTGATGGGGTTGTTTGATTTTTTCTTGTAAATTTAAGTTCTTTGTAGATTCTGGATATTAGCCCTTGTCAGATGGGTAGAATGTGAAAATTTTCTCCCATTCTGCAGGTTGCCTGTTCACTCTGATGGTAGTTTCTTTTCCTGTGCAGAAGCTCTTTAGTTTAATTAGATCCTATTTGTCTATTTTGGTTTTTGTTGCCATTGTTTTTGGTGTTTTAGTCATTAAGTCCTTGCCCATGCCTATGTCCTGAATGGTATTGCCTAGGCTTTCTTCTAGGGTTTTTATGGTTTTTGTATAAGGTGTAAGGAAGGGATCCAGTTTCAGCTTTCTATATATGTCTAGCCAGTTTTCCCAGCACCATTTATTTATTAAATAGGGAATCCTTTCCCCATTTCTTGTTTTTCTCAGGTTTGTCAAAGATCAAATGGTTGTAGATGTGTGGTATTATTTCTGAGTGTTCTGTTCTGTTCCATTGGTCTATATCTCTGTTTTGGTACTAGTACCAAGCTGTTTTGGTTACTGTAGCCTTGTAGTATAGTTTGAAGTCAGGTAGCGTGATGCCTCCAGCTTTGTTCTTTTTGCTTAGGATTGTCTTGGCAATGCAGGCTCTTTTTTGGTTCTGTATGAACTTTAAAGTAGTTTTTTCCAATTCTGTGAAGAAAGTCGTTGGTAGCTTGATGGGGATGGCATTGAATCTATAAGTTACCTTGGGCAGTATGGCCATTTT
Organism: Rhinopithecus roxellana; assembly: GCF_007565055.1. NCBI lineage: Eukaryota > Metazoa > Chordata > Mammalia > Primates > Cercopithecidae > Rhinopithecus > Rhinopithecus roxellana. The sequence continues at coordinate 20,262,350 of NC_044552.1, read as the reverse complement.
CACGATATTGATTCTTCCTATCCATGAACATGGAATGTTCTTCCATTTGTTTGTGTCCTCTTTTATTTTGTTGAGCAGTGGTTTGTAGTTCTCCTTGAAGAGGTCCTTCACATCCCTTGTAAGTTGGATTCCTAGGCATTTTATTCTCTTTGAAGCAATTGTGAATGGGAGTTCAGTCATAATTTGGCTCTCTGTTTGTCTGTTATTGGTGTATAGGAATGCTTGTGATTTTTGCACATCAATTATGTATCCTGAGACTTTGCTGAAGTTGCTTATCAGCTTAAGGAGATTTTGGGCTGAGACAATGGGGTTTTATAAATATGTAATAATGTCATCTGCAAATAGAGACAGTTTGACTTCCTTTTTTCCTATTTGAATACGCTTTATTTCTTTCTCTTGCCTGATTGCCCTGGCCAAAACTTTCAACATTATGTTGAATAGGAGAGGGGGTTTTGCCTATGGGGCTTTTTGCATGAGAGATGGGTCTCCTGACTACAGCACACCAATGGGCCCTTACTCTTTATCCAATTTGCCAGTCTGTGTCTTTTGTCTTTTAATTGGGGCATTTAGCCCATTTACGTTTAAGGTTAATATTGTTATGTGTTAATTTGATTCTGTTATTATGATATCAGCTGGTTATTTTGCCCATTAATTGATGCAGTTTCTTTAAAATGCTGATGGTCCTTACAATTTGGCATGTTTTTGTGGTGGCTGGTACTGGTTGTTTCTTTCCATGTTTAGTGCTTCCTTCAGGAGCTCTTGTAAGGCAGGCCTGGTGGTGACAAAGTCTCTCAGCATTTGCTTGTCTGTAAAGGATTTTATTTCTCCTTCACTTATGAAGCTTAGTTTGGCTGGATATGAAATTCTGGGTTGGCAATTCTTTCCTTTAAGAATGTTGAATATTGGCCCCCACTCTTTTCTGGCTTGTAGAGTTTCAGCTGACAGATCTGCTGTTAGTCTGATGGGCTTCCCTTTGTAGGTTACCCGACCTTTCTCTCTGGCTGCCCTTAATATTTTTTCCCTCATTTCAACCTTGGTGAATCTGCCAATTTTGTGCCTTAGGGTTGCTTTTCTCGAGGAGTATCTTTGTGGCATCCTCTGTATTTCCTGAATTTGAATGTTGGCCTGCCTTGCTAGGTTGGGGAAGTTCTCCTGGATAATATCCTGAAGAGTGTTTTCCAACTTGGTTCCATTCTCCCTGTCACTTTCAGATACAGCAATCAGACGTAGATTTGGTCTTTTCACATAGTCCCATATTTCTTGGAGGCTTTGTTCATTTCATTTTACTCTTTTTTCTCTAAATTTCTCTTCTTGCTTCATTTCATTCATTTGATCTTCAGTCACTGACACCCTTTCTTCCATTTGATCGAATCGGCTACTGAAGCTTGTGCATGCATCATGTAGTTCTCATGCCATGGTTTTCAGCTCCCTCAGGTCATTTAAGGTCTTCTCTATGCTATTTATTCTAGTTAGACATTTGTTTAATCTTTTCTCAAGGTTTTTAGCTTCTTTGCGATGGGTTCAAACATCCTCCTTTAGCTTGGAGAAGTTTGTTATTACCAATCGTCTAAAGCCTTCTTCTCTCAGCTCATCAAAGTCATTCTCTGTCCAGCTTTGTTCCATTGCTGGCGAGGAGCTGCATTCCTTTGGAGGAGAAGAAGCGCTCTGATATTTAGAATTTTTAGCTTTTCTGCTCTGGTTTCTCCCCATCTTTGTGGTTTTATCTACCTTTGGTCTTTGACGATGGTGATGTACAGATGGGGTTTTGGTGTGGATGTCCTTTCTGTTTGTTAGTTTTCCTTCTAACAGCCAGGACCCTTAGCTGCAGGTCTGTTGGAGTTTGCTGGAGGTCCACTCCAGATTCTGTTTGCCTGGGTATCACCAGCAGAAGCTGCAGAACAGCAAATATTGCAGAACAGCAAATGTTGCTATCTGATCCTTCCTCTGGAAGCTACGTCTTAGAGGGGCACCTGGCCGTATGAGGTGTCAGTTGGCCCCTACTGGGTGGTGCCTCCCAGTTAGGCTACTCAGGGGTCAGGGACCCACTTGAGGAGGCAGTCTGTCCATTCTCAGATCTCAAACTCTGTGCTGGGAGAACCACTGCTCTCTTCAAAGCCGTCAGACAGGGATATTTAAGTCTGCAGAAGTTTCTGCAGCCTTTTGTTCAGCTATGCCCTGTCCCCAGAGGTGGAGTCTACAGAGGCAGGCAGGCCTCCTTGAGCTGTGGTGGGCTCCACCCAGTTCAAGCCTCCTGGCAGTGCTGTTTACCTAGTCAAGCCTCAACAATGGCAGATGCCCCTCCCCTAGCCTCGCTGCTACCTTGCCATTGGATCTCAGACTGCTGTGGTAGCAGTGAGCAAGGCTCCGTGGGCATGGGACCCGCTGAGCCAGGCGCAGGATATAATCTCCTGGTGTGCCATTTGCTAAGGCCATTGGAAAAGCGCAGTATTAGGGTGGGAGTGTCCTGATTTTCCAGCTACCATCTGTCACGGCTTCCCTTGGCTAGGAAAGGGAATTCCCTGACCTATTGCCCTTCCCCGGGTGAGGTGATGCCTAGCCCTGCTTCAACTCACACTCCATGGGCTGCACCCACTGTCCAACAAGGCCTGGTGAGATGAACCTGGTACCTCAGGTGGAAATGCAGAAATCACCTATCTTCTGCGTCACTCCCACTGAGAGCTGTAGACTGGAACTGTTCCTATTTGGCCATCTTGAAACAAATTTTTTTTTTTTTTTTTTTTTTTTTTGAGACAGAGTCTTGCTCTGTTGCCCAGGCTGGCGCACAGCAGTGTGATCTCAGCTCACTGCAAGCTCCACCTTCTGGGTTCAAGTGATTCTCGTGCCTCAGCCTCCCAAGTAACTGGGATTGCAGGTGTGTGCCACAACACCTAGCTAATTTTTTTTGTATTTTTTTTAGAGGCGGGGGTTTTACAACATGTGGTCAGGCTGGTATTGAGCTCCTGACCTCAGGTGATCCGCCTGCCTAGGCTTCCCAAAGTGTTAGGATTACAGGCATGAGCCAATGCACCCGGCCCTGTGAGCGTCTTTATGGCCATTATTTTGAATTCTCCATGTGGTAAATCATTTATCCCCATTTCATTAGGGTCAATCTCTGGAGATTTATCTTTTTCTTTTGTTTAGAACATAATTTTTTATTTCTTTACTTTTCCTGACTGTATATTGGTTTCTGCACATTAAACAACCACCTCTCCCAGTCTTCACAGACTGGCCTAATATAGAAGAAACTCACCAGTCAGTCCAGGTACTGGATGCCTTTCAAATCTTTTTTTTTTTTTTGGCGATGGAGTCTTGCTATGTTGCTCAGGATGGAGTGCACTGGCACAATCTCAGCTCATTGCAACCTCCGCCTCCTGGGTTCAAGCAATTCTCCTGACTCAGCCTCCCCAGTAGATAGGACTACAGGTGCACGCCACCACACCCGGCTAATTTTTTTTGTATTTTAGTAGAGACAGGGTTTCACTGTGTTACCCAGGCTGATCTCAAAATCCTGAGCTCAGGCAATCTGCCCGCCTCAGCCTCCCAAGCCTCTCAAATCTTTATTGTCATACAGACCATCATCTTTGTTCTTATTGACCCCCAGAAGACTAGAGTATGCCAAGTCCCATTAGTGTCCTGAAACAGTCAAGACAGGAGCCAGTCCCTCCTGTAGCAGCTGGAAACGTTGGGATGTTAGGTGTGTAATCCAATCCTTTCTCTCCTCAAGTAGAAGCTGTGAGCTGAAGTTTATCATCATTTGCTCAGCACTGAGCCAGGAAGGGTAGCTGGGGCAAATAACTGCACTCTCAAACTGCACACTTTTCAAACCATTACTTTGCTGTCTGTCACCTCCAGGGGCCTAGCAAATGCTGGCTGATAACTCTGAGAGACAAGCAGTTTAACTGGAGGCTTGATTCTGTCTCTGGAGTGAGCCCCGGAAAGGAGCTGCAGGAGGTGCCCACATACCTATTCGGACTCCCAGAAGACTACTAATTGTCTGCTATCTCACCTCCTAGATGCAGGCTGGTTAGAAGTTAGACCCTTAGGCAGCAACTGGAAAAGTCTGGATGTTAGATGTGTAGTCTAACTCTTTCCATGGAAATACTGGCAGCTGGGCATTATTGCCTGCTCTGTCTGCACTGAGCCAGAGGGAATAGCCTGTGGAAATATTCCTGTACCCATTTAAAACCACCTTTTTGTTTTCTGTGGTCCCTGGGGACTTGAGAATGGTGAACCTCATCATCTCTCAGAGCTAGGTGATTTAGGAGCTAGCCCCTCAGGTGCTAACTGTAAAAGTTAGGGGAGTAGATGTGTAGTCCAAATTCTTTGCTCTTTATGGAGAAGTTGGGAGTTGGGGGTTCCCTACCAATTACAAGGCACTGTGCCCAGGGTTAGATTTATGGCACTAGTGTGTCTCAGCTGCAATGTGGTTATTGTCTCAGTTGCCCACTAGGTAGGAGTCTCTCAACTAGTTTCTGGATTTCTCTCAAAGGGAATTAATTCATGTCTAGGTGTTTATTCTGTGTTTTTGTGGGATTAAGGAAAGTTAGGAGCTTCCTATTCCACTGTCTTGCTGATGTCCTCTTTGTTTTGTTTTCTAATTACCATTTGCCATGTATATGTGGGTATGATGTGTCAAAAAAATAACGTGTTGGTTGGGCATGGTGGCTCATGCCTATAATCCCACCACTTTGGGAGGCTGAGGCGGGCAGATCACTTGTGGACAGGAGTTCGAGACCAGCCTGGCCAACATGGCAAAACCTCGTCTCTACTAAAAATACAAAATTAGCAGGGTGTGGTGGAGTGCGTCTGTAATCCCAGCGACTCGGGGGGCTGAGGCAGAATTGTTTGAACCCGGGAGGCGGAGGTTGCAGTGAGCTGGAGATCACACCATTGCATTCCAGCCTGGGTGACGGAGCAAGACTCCATCTTGAAAAAAAAAAAGAAAGTGGACTTGGATTGATTGTAAATATTTATTGCAAACACAAGAACAATCACCAAAAAGGTTTAAAAAGAGATGTATAATTGATATGTTAAGAAAGGATAAAAATGGAATCTTACAAAATAAAACCAGAAAAGAGAGGAAAAAGTGGAAGACAAAAAAAAAAAGAAGAAGAAGAAACTAAGGACAAGGACAATGAATAGAAAACAGTAACAAATATGGTAGATCTCAATCCAGCTATATAAATAATCACTTTAAATGTCAATAGTTTGATTATATCAGTTAAAATATAGAGACTTAGCTAGGCATGGTGGCACATGCCTAAAGGCCCAGCAACTCAGGCAAGGCAGGGAGGGACTGAGGCAGGAGGATCTCCTGAGCGAGCCCAAGAGGTCGAGGCTGCAGTGAGCCATGACACTCACCCTGGGTGACAGAGTGAGACCCTGTCTAAAAAACAAAAACAGAAAAAGAGACTCAATCAGAAAACAAGATCCAACTACCTATATGTTGTCTACCAAAAATCCGCTTTAAATTTAAGACACATATAGATTAAAAGTAAAGTGATGGAGAAACATATACCATGTTAACACTAACGAAAAGAAGCTGCAGTAGCTAAATTGATATTAGACAAAGTCAACTTCAGATCAAGGATAAAGAGGAGCATTACATTACATTCTAGCATTATAATGATGGAAGTATCAGTTCTCCCAGAAGACATACAAACCTTAATGTGTATGCACCTAATAAGAGAGCGTCAAAATATGAGGCTAAAGCCAATAGAACTGCAGTGAAAAATAGTGTATTAGAGATGGAGACTTCAACACCCATCTAACAGTAATTGACAGATCCAGCAGGCAGAAAATCAGTACAGATATAGCAGAACTGAGCAGCACCATCATTCCACTGGATCTAATTGACATTTATTAACTATTTCATTCAAAACAAAATTCCATTCTCAAGCTCACATAAAATATTCATCAAGATAGACCACATTCTGGATCATAAAACACAATTTAACAAATTATAAGACTAGAAATCATACAAAATATGCTATCAATAGAATTAAATGAGAAATCAGTAACAGAAAGAAAGCTAGAAAACTTCAAAATACTTGCAGAATAAACAATACACTTCTAAATAACACATAGGTCAGAGAAGAAGTTTTAAGAGAAATTTAAAATTTCAAAATAGCTCAAACTAAATAAAAATTAAGATACAGCTTATAAATTTGTAGGATGCAGTGAAATCAGTGCTTAGAGGGAAATTTATAATACTGAATGCATATATTAGAAAAGAAAAATCTAAAATCAGTAATTTAAGCTTCCAGTTAGAAAACTAGAAAAAGAAGAATATATTTCAACCCAAAGTAAGCAGAAGAAAAGGAATAAAAATTAGAGCAAATGCCAATGAAATTGAAAAGAGGAAATAGAAAAAAGTCAACAAAACCAAAAGCTAATTCTTTGAGAAGATCAAAAAACTTGATAAAACTCTAGCCAGGTTAACTAAGAGAAAAAGAAGACACAAATTACTAATATCAGAAATGGAAGAGGGATCATCACTATTTATTCCATGGATATTAAAGGGATAGTGGAGAAATATGAGCAACTGTGCTCACGAATTGATAACCTAGATGAAATGATCTAATTCTATGAAAGACACAATCTACCAAAACTCACACAAGGAGAAATAGGCCTATGTCTATTTAAAACTGGAATTAATAATATCTTAGGCAATTAGAACTGGCCTGTATCTATTTAAAAGTAGAATTAATAATATCTTGCCCAAAGAGAAAAACCAGGCCCTGATGGATTCACTGGTGAGTTCTACTAAACATTTAAGGAAGAAATTATACCAATTATCTATATTCTCTTCCAGAAAATAGATGCACAGTAAATATTTTTTAATTCATTCTAGGAGGCCAACAGTGCCCTAATACCAAAACCAGACACAGATGTTACAAGAAAGGAAAAAAACAGATCAATGTCTTTCATAACACAGATGCAAAAATTCTGAACAAAATATTAGCAAATTGAATCCAACAATGTATAAAAAAAATTATACACTATTTCCAAGTGGAATTTATTCCAGGTATATAAGGTTGATTCCACATCCAGAATCAATATATCACACCAATAGGCTAAAGAAGAAAAATTATATAATCATATTAATGGATACAGAAAAGTATTTGACAAATATAAGATAATTATAGTCTCTCACATTTTTTAATTTTTAGTATTATTATTATTTTTGAGACAGATTGTCACGCTGTCACCCAGATTGCGATCTTGGCTTACTACAGCCTTCCCCTCCTGGTTCAGGTGATTCACATGCCTCAGCCTCCCGAGTACCTGGGATTACAGGCATGCGCCACCCATGCCTGGCTAATTTTTGTATTTTTAGTAGAGATCAGGTTTCACTATGTTGGCCAGGCTGGTCTGAAACTCCTGGCCTCAAGTGATCCACTGGCCTTGGCCTTCCAAAGTATTGGGATTACAGGGGTGAGCCACTGTGCCCGGCCTGATTTTGTCTTAATCTTGATAAAAAATTTTAATTTTTCTAGCAATGTAGACGAAATAGAACTGTGATTTATTATACATGATTTACACAAGTGAATGAGCCGTGTGTTTGTTTTTTTCTTTTTCAAATTTTTATCCTTTCTTCACTCTGCATATACATCCCAGAATGCCTGTCCTCTCAGTGCTATGTTTATGTCATCAGTGTTTGCCAGAAGAGAGTGTCTTAGGTAAGGGTATCCAATCATTGTTTTTATCAGGCTAACTGTCCTGAAGAACTGTTGTTCTATTGTTTGTGTTTTCTTGCTATGAATTTATACTCATCATTTTATTTACATTTGACTTTGTTGGTGGATAACATATAGAAAGAGAATGAACTCTTGATCTGCTTTACAGTTTTATTTTGCTATAAATTAACAAAATACCATTCTTATTACAATTTGACTTTTAGTGCCACTTCCCTGTGAGCAAAGAATGTACAGATCTGCAACTTTAGTGTTGCGAACCCCTTGACAATTTTATTTCACATTGAAAATTTATGGATTTGTAATCTACTTGGTATCTGTGTGGTTGGTTAATGTACTCCTGAGAGAAAGCCTCACTCAGTTTGTTGATAAAATCATATATCAGAGCTTATGAGAGAGAACCAGAAGTGACTTCACTAAGGAAACTGCCTATGCAGCCATTACCCTTCTCCAGGAGGCATCACCTCTGTCTCATTGAGCAACACCTGGAAATTTCTATCTCAAGAGAGTACTACAAGGCATAAATGAGATGATTTATATCAAATGCCTGGAATAATACTTATTAAATAACATATTATTATTATTATTGTCATTCATTATTTCCTTCCTTGTAAGCTAGCCATGTAAGCCTATCATAGATTGTGTATTGAGCACAAAATGATAGCAAGGGGAGTCCCATAATTCATAGCACTAGGTTTCAATAATGGAAAACATCAATTCCTAGAAAGAGATCTTCATGCAAGTAATACATGATTTTATTTCCATAATCTGAGAAATTCAGTCTGTTGGCAGTCATCTGTCTTACTCACTTAGAATTTTGTCCTATTGGGAAGACAAAATTGTCTCTTCGGGTTAAACATTTTATGTTTGTTTTGATACATTTTGTGTTGACTGTATATTCTCTGGGAAAAATATTTTTCCAAGGTTTTGTTTTTCCTATGTCTTGCCTAGGAAACTTTGGTGCATCCTTTGCTTATGAAATGAAATTTGTTTCCTATTGAATGTCTTGAAAGTTCCTTAAATGTACTATTTGGGTAACTTTAGAAAATAATGTTTGAATCAAAAATGGATTTGTATCATTGGTCAGCTGTAGTGCAGTTGACTTTGAAATATTCTGAATCTGGGCAATAAATATAGTTTCAAATATATATACAGTGATAACTCCTCCTAGCCTATGTGCAGCTAGTTTTAAAATTAGGGTAAGAATAGGAACTTAGTGTATAAATTTTTACATTTTCCTTATCCACCTACGTGAGCCACCATGCCCAGCCCAAATATCTGATTTATAAATGAAACATATATGTTTTATTTGTAACTTAGTAAAAATTAAATAGAAAGGAAGAAAAGTTCACCGAGGACTATGGCCAGAACAAAGAAAGGGCCCAATGGATACTGTTATATCAACTCAGTCTGTCTATATCAGAATATTTGCTAAATCCCACTGTAGAAATATCAAATGAGCCATTAGGATTTGGTGTCCACATTCTCTATGGCCATGTCAACATCAGGGTCACCAAGAATGCAAAGTCTGTTTTAGTAGAGTTACCTAGAGTCAGTGGTATCTAGAAGTCACTGACCTTGGTTACATCATCCTCATTCTGCTTTGGGTGGTAGTCCCAATAAATAGAAATTGGACTCTTGACTAGATCTAAAGATGGACATAAACGTGTTACAGATGATATCTGAATTCCCACAGTGATCAGTGATTCACAGAAGATCTCTTAAATTCTGGAGATGTAGATCAGAGTAATGAGCACTAATGTCTAAGGCAGCTAGGGCAGCACTTCTCAAACTTTAATATGCATGCAAGTTACCTGGGATCTTGTTAAAAAATTTAGATTCTGATCCAGTAGGCCTGGGGTGGTGCCTAAGATTCTGAGAGACTCTTAAGTGATGTCACTGCTGATACTGGAAGAATTTATGCTTTGATGTTCTTGTGCCTAGGAAGAAAAGCTATTAAATTAATTAATAATGAATTAGTAATTAAGACCATTACACTGTAATTTACTGTCTTAAGCTGCAATTAATAAACATAATATTTGGTCTCAGTTCTGGAATGGTCTCTAGTTTTGTGGACAATTGGAAGATGATATTCGTTTTACTAATGTTTTGATACAGAAAGCATAATATTAGGTCATGCTAACTTCAGATATACATCCTAGGACCCAAACATTGTCATCAATCCTCTCTCTTCCCCTCTCCCTCTCCCTCTCCCTCTGCCTCTGCCTCTGCCTCTCCCTCACCCTCCCCCCTCCTCCCCTTTCCCCTCCCCTCTCCCCTCTCCCCTCTCCTCTCTCTCTCTCTCTTCTCTCTCTCTCTCTCTCTCTCTCTCTCTCTCGGCATTTTTCTTTTTTGGTTTCATTCTCTCTTACTATATATAGGGTGTCAGACTAGGGCACTGTTTCTTACACTAACTTTTGTTTTCCTTCTAGGTTAAATTTACTTCTTAATAAAATACACCTCTTTCCCTGGTGCTTTTTAGTACTCCTTGTATTGAAAATCAAGTATTCATTTGGCTGTTAATCTATCCTTGTACCCGTACAACACGTACAAGTTTCTGTATCTTTATAATAAATATTGATATGTGATAGAGTAAGTTTCAACTTTTATCTTCTCCTTCAGTATTATTGGAACTTCAATATTAACTTTACAATTACCTTTTTGTTCCAATTCCACAAATTCCATTTGATTGTGTCTTTGACCTGGTAGTGATTGGAGACAGAATGACAACTTTACATTATTGAGTCTTCTAAGTCTGATCATGACATAGCTCTCTATTTAGTTCTTCTTCAGTTTCTTACAAAAATATGTTATCGTGTTCTATGTAGAAGCCTTGCGGTCTTTTATTAGATATATCATGAGTACTTGATATTTTATGTGATTATGTATCTTTTTAAAACAGGTTTATTGAGATATAATTCTCCCATTTAAAATATACAATGTCATGCCTGTAATCCCAGCACTTTGGGAAGCTGGGGTGGAAAGATTGCTTGAGCTACGGAGTTCAAGACCAGCCTGGGCAACATAGTGAGACCTTGTCTCTATTTTTTTTAAAATAAAAATAAATAAATAAATAAAATGTGCATGTAATACTTTTTAGTATATTCATGGAGTTGTATAACCTTTACCACAATCAACTTTACAACATTTTTATCACCCAAAATGAAGCCCTATATCATTAGCAGTCACTCCCCATTCCCCTCAACTCCCATCCCCTTACTCTCACCCCAGCCCTAGGCAATCACTAATCTACTTTCTGTCTCTACAGATTTGCCTATTCTGGACATTTTATGTAATGGAATCACACATTATGTAGTCTTTTGCAACTATTTTTTTTCACTTAGCATAATGTTTTCAAGGTTCATCTGTATTGGAGTATGTATGAGTACCTCATTCTTTTTTATTGATGAATAATATAATGCATTGCATGAAATACCACATTTTATATATCCCTTCCTCAATTGATGGGTATTTGGGTTATTTCCACTCTTTGGCTATTATGAATAATGTCGCTATTTAAATGTCTGTACAAATTTTTGTGTAGACATATGTTTTCATTTCCTGTATATACCCAAGAGTGGGATTGCTGGGTCATATGGCAACTCTAGTTTAATCTTGTGAGGAACCAGCAGACTGTTTTCCAAAGCAGCTGCACCATTTTGTATTACTACACATTATCAGCAATGTATGACAGTTCTAGTTTCTCCACATTCTTTTTTTTTTTTTTGAGACAGATTCTTGCTCTGTTGCCCAGGCTGGAATGCAGTGGCATGATCTTGGCTCACTGCCACCTCCACCTCCCAGGTTCAAGCGATTCTCCTTTCTTAGCCTCCCAAGTAGCTGGCATTACAGGTGTACATGTACACCCCATGCCCCGCTAATTTTTGTATTTTTGTAGAGACAGGGTTTTACCCATGTTGGCCAGACTGGTCCCGAACTCCCGACCTCAAGTAATTCACCCACCTCAGTCTTTCAGAGTGCTAGGATTACAGGCATAAGCCACTGCACCCGACCACTTTTCCACATTCTTGCCAACACTTGTTATTATCTGTCATTTGGATTATAGTCATCCTAGTGAGTGGGAAATGGTATCTCCTTGTGATTTTGACTTGTATCTCCTTGATGGCTAATGATGTTGAGCTTTTCATATGCTTATTGCCCATTTCTATATCTTGTTTTGAAAAATGTTTATTGAGGTCTTTTGTCCATTTTTAAATTAGTTTATTAGTGTTTTTATTATTGAGTCATAAGAGTTCTTTACATATAGTTGTAAGTCCCTTATCAGATATACAATTTGTTAATATTTTCCCATGGGTTGTTTTTTTCACTTTCACCATGGTGTCTTTATGCACAAATGTTTTTTATTTTGATGATAAATTCATTTACTTTTTCCTCTTAAAAGTTAAATTTTTAACTTTGTCATTGATGTATAGAAACACAGTAATTTTTATACATTAAGCTTGTTTTTAACAATCCTGTTAAATTTACCTATTAAAACTAATCTTTGATTCCTTTGGATTTTCTCTGTATAGAATCATATAACTTGAAATAATAACAGTTTTGTTCCTATTAATTTATCTTTACTTATTCCATTGACTAGGACATCCAGTATAATGTTTTATAATCTTATTCTGATCTCAAAGGGAAAACCTTAACATTAAGTTTTATGTTTTGCTGTGGGATTTTTGTAGATACATTTTTAAAAGGTTAAGGAAGCTTCATTCTATTTCTAGTTTGCTGAGGGCTTTGTTTTTAGATCATGGATGGATATTGACTTTTATTAAATGTTTTTTCTGCATATGATGGCAAAATACACAGATGGGTAGTCAACTGTTTTAACCTTATTTACTTGAAGTAACACAGCTTGCTCATAATGTGTTATAGATTTCAAAGATTCCATTTGCTGATATTTTGCTTATCATTTTTGCATCTATATTTACGAGTGAGACTGGTTTGTTATTTTACTTTCTTATAATGCCCCTGTGAAGTTTCTGGACCAGGTAATGCTAATCTCATGAAATTATTTGGGGAATATTCTTTTTCTATTTTATGTAAAAGATTCTGTAATCCTAGCATTTTCCTTAAATGATAAGTAGAACTAATCTATAAACCTTTTCGGGTCTGGAAATTTCTTTCTTGAAAGTTTTTTAAATTATGGGTTTAATTTATTTAACAGCCACAGAATTATTGAGATTTTCTATTTTTTTCTTATATTGCTGGGTATTTCCCAGGATTTGTCTCTTTATCTAAGTTTTCAAATGTCCTATTTTTATCTTTTTAATCTCATCACAATCTGTCGTTTCACCCCATTTTTCATTCTTGATACTGGTGTTTTTTTGTTTGTTTGTTTGTTTTTTGAAAAGTCTTACTGGGAAATTGTTTTTTCTTTTTTAAAGAAGCAGTCTTTCATTTGTTGATCTTGCTCCTGTATATTTGTTTTTTATTTCCTTAATTTATGTTCTTAAATTTCTTATTTCCCACCTTCTATCATTTGTATTAATTTTGTGTGATGGAGGCATATTTAGATCATTGATGCTTCCTCTAGGAAGCCTTCTTGAACCTCTTAAGTCTTTCCCCAATCAGAAACTGTATCCTAAATGCCTGGTAACTTGTTGTTTTTACCTACTAGACCACAGGTTGTCAATCTACACCGAAGGGCAGTCTCCTGTTTTTGCAAATACAGTTTTTTTTTGTTTGTTTGTTTGTTTTGTTTATTTTTTTTATTTATATTTATTTATTTTTGAGACGGAGTCTCACTCTGTCGCCCAGGCTGGAGTGCAGTGGCCGGATCTCAGCTCACTGCAAGCTCCGCCTCCCGGGTTCACCATTCTCCTGCCTCCTGAGTAGCTGGGACTACAGGCGCCCGCCACCTCGCCCGGCTAGTTTTTTTGTATTTTTTAGTAGAGACGGGGTTTCACCGTGTTAGCCAGGATGGTCTCGATCTCCTGACCTCGTGATCCGCCCGTCTCGGCCTCCCAAAGTGCTGGGATTACAGGCTTGAGCCACCGCGCCCGACTCTCATTGTTATTTAATGTTCTAGTCCTCACTTTCTTTATATAATGTCCGTTGTTTTCCTGCCGTGAACAACACTGACACTATCCAGTAAACTGTTCTTTTCTTCTCTCTTTCCTCTCCTCCTCTATCCAATTTTAATACTGTGTTCTTAAGTGCTAATCTTTGGATTAAAAATGTCTCCTGAAGCTTCTTGGAGCTTGATTTATAAGCTCCAACTGATATTCTTTTATTCTTAAATAATGTCTATGAGTCAATCAATAAGTTTATTTTGTTTTCTACTTACTTTCACCCGTCTGCTTCTTTTCAGGTAGTTGTGTTAGTCCCACATAAGATTTACATATTATGTGGTTTCTTTTATCACCATCAGCCTTAGTTCTCAGTTAAGTATATATAATATCATCCCCTTATTATGCTAAATTGTCCAAACTTTTTTTTCTTATTGCTGAGGCTTGTTTTCTAGGTCATTCCTCGTGAAAAGTTTGTATCTATTTATCTATGATATTTATATTTTAAAGACTCATAGGAATCAGAAGTTATAACCATTATTGACTTTTATTACTAATTCAAAGGATGCATCTGGATGAAACATAAGAAGCCTGGGATAGAACATGCACAAGAGAAGCCATTTCAGTTATTCAGTCCCTTCTTATACCCCACTAATTACATGGCTTACATGATATTTTCCAATGTGCCATGTCCCATAAATCCATAAATTCCAGGTTTGTTTATAATAAGCAACCTAGACAGACAAGGTATATCCTGCTAGTAGCATTCCACAGGTAAGGGCTGTCCCTCTAGTTACTATTATTATTATTATTATTATTATTATTATTTTATTTTGAGACAGAGTTTTGCTCTTGTTGCCCAGGCTGGAGTACAATGGTGCAATCTTGGCTCACCACAACCTCTGCCTCCCTGGTTCAAGCAATTCTCCTACCTCAGCCTCCCGAGTAGGTGGGATTACAGGCATGCGCCACCATGCCTGGCTGATTTTGTATTTTTAGTAGAGATGGGGTTTCTCTATGTTGGTCAGATTGGTCTTGAACTCCCAACCTTAAGTGATCCGCCTGCCTTGGTCTCCCAAAGTGCTGGGATTACAGGCATGAGTCACTGCACCCGGCTTATTATTATTATTATCATCTTGAGATGGAGTCTAGCTCTGTTGCCCAGCTGGAGTGCAATGGTATGATCTCTGCTCACTGTAACCTTCACCTCCCAGGTTCAAGTGATTCTGCTGCCTCAGTCTTCCAAGTAGCTGGGATTACAGGCACCTGCCACCACACCCAGATAATTTTTGTATTTTTAGTAGAGATGGGGTTTCACCATGTTGGTCAGGCTGGTCTCGAACTCCTGACCTCAGGTGATCTGCCACCTCAGTCTCCCAAAGTGCTGAGATTACAGGCATGAGCCACCACACCTGGCCTAGTTACTCTTATTAGTGTCTATTACCAGCATGTTTACAAATAGATTTGACCAGGTCATCTCTTCTTTTATTTCTGAGCCATCTGTTTTTATTTTCCTAACATACCTGGTAAAGGGAGAAAATAGACTGTCTTTCCTTTCCAAACCTAACTTTCCCATCAGTTTCCCTTAAACAAGACCTTCCCTTTATGGTATTTTCTCCTATAGCCATGTTTCTCTCTTGGTCATTTGTCTATTCTGCTAGTGAGTAGTCGAGGGTTGAGTGGACAATGGACTCGGGCAGACTGCACATTATGAAAGACTAGGAAAGTCTGAGGACAAGAAAACTCTTACTTTTAGTTGTTATGAGTGAAGCTGGAAAGCGGACTTTACAATCCTGCTCTCCAAAGGAGAGATAATGGATATAGTCAAAACTGCAAGCTCCAAACTGGATCACCAATTCAAATGTGTACATGTGAAAAGGTAAAACCAATATATAGAGTACCGGAGTAGAGAAGCTGGAAATTAAGCTAAGAGGCAGGTTTCCCATCCAGCTCTTGGTTATGTAAAAGAAGGTACAGACACCTCTTCCTGCTGTAGTCAGTGGAGGGCATTGCTGGTCACAGACCCATGGAACTCAGACCCATGGAACATGTTGCTTAGTAGTCAGTATTGCTGGATGTCCCAGACCTGCAGACTCCTGCAGGGCCACAGGAGGTGATGACCCAACCAGAGAAAGAAACAGAGATGGAACTTGTTCCTTTTCCCTACAAATCTGGTGCTTAAAAAAAAATCTTAAAGAAAAACTAGAAGAATCTAGTAATAACAGACAAATTTCTTAGTATATAATGGTGGCAGATACTCAGGGCAAGGATTTCCCAACCCCAGGGCCATGTGCATACTTCTCTGAGGTGCTTGTAGAGAGTGAATGTGGGCAAACACACCCAGCCTAGGAACCTGGGATAGGATAGCTATTATCCACTGGTGTTGCTGTCACAATTTCAGGACAGGCCCTATAAGGGCTACATTGGTTTGAGTTCTAAATCCTCATTTATTGTCTTTGTGATATAACTGAAGCCCTTGAGGAGTGTTGAAGGCCAAAGCAAGGATAGCAAGTCCAACACTAGATTTCTAATCTAGAGAAGTTCAACAGAAACAAGATCAGAGGTTAAAGTAGTGAGAGAATGTTGAGAGAATTCAGAGAAACTAAAGAGAAGTACTTAGGGTGATCATAAAAGCTAAAAACAAGTACTATTCAGGGTGACCAGGAGTATGAGGCCACCTGTGGTATATTCTTAGAGAGTTCCCATGGATGGATCATAGTTACTGGAAAGAAGAGTGGATCTTCTCTGAGGAAGTCTGTCTTCTGTCTTTTTCCTACAGTTCACATTATCCCTGAGCTCTTATACTGCCTTTGTATTACTGAGGATTACAACGCTAATG
>NC_044552.1:20235225-20245694 GCF_007565055.1 Rhinopithecus roxellana | reverse complement strand
GTATATGACATTTAAAGGGCAAACAAGCAAGTAATTAGTGATGTGAATACGTGTCACACACACCTATTTATGTGGGAAGCACGGTGTAGACAGTACCTAGACAGCATGCGAGCGAATTCGGAAGAACGTACAGGAGAAGGCATGGGGTAATGAAGACGGGAGTTACACAATATAAGTGCATGCATCTACACATGTGTGTGCGCAGCTGTGGTGCGCATTTAATGGAAACATGTATGTCACCTTGCTATATGCATTAAGAAAGAAACAATTCACCCAAACAAGGAGGAAAAGATGAACATCTCAAGTGCCTATGAGCATTTTTACATGCAGACGCCTTACTGACATTGGCCAAGACAGATGACAAGAGATCATCAAGGAGAGAGTTCATTAGGAAAAGATACTCCTAACGTTAGAGAAACATAGCATCGATCACCCATTGCATGGATGCTGTTGAGCTTCCACCTGAAAAGCAAACAAACAAACAACAACAACAAACCTGGCAGGTAGAAATAGGAACAGGTTTAGCATTACATCCCTCCCTCCTTTTCCTGGGACCTGCATTGGGTCCCATAAGCTTGGCATGAACCTGAGTGAATAAGACAGCAAAGGACTGAAGTTTACCACGACCTTCAGAATTAGGACTCAGAGCCAGGAATTTCTTTAGACTACATAACCAGTCTATGCATATGTGAGGTTTTGGAATGTAGTTCTCACTGGCTGCGCTTCCTTATGGAAAAAATGACTACTAGATAGAGGATATTAATGAAAATATACACACATCCAATAGAAATGTTCATAACAGACAAACCATAAGACAGTTACTGACAACGAGTCATGCAATTCAGAGGGAAAAACTAGTGTGCTACGTTCCTCCATGCTACATTACTTCAAATAAGAATGAAAGAATCAAGAATGGGCCTTGAAGAATGGAGATGAGGAGAAATAATGGGGGTGTGGACCGGGCATTAGAGTGGGAATTCCTAGATAAGGAAAGGTATGTGGTCTGTTTAATTAAGGGACTTTAAAATACTTGTTAAAAACAACAACAACAACAACAACAAAAAACAGGTAGTGCTTTCCAGTAACAAAGTCTACTGCAAATTTGAAGGTGAAAATGTAAACAATTTTGAGCATGTTTTCGTAGATAGTGTGTGGTCATGCCCACCCGTCACCAAATCAGTTGAAACGCTAACTCCCATAGGTTGATTCTTAATGAAAAAGATGGAAATGGATAGTGTATGAAGACCGAGAGCATGCGAGAATACAGCGAGAAGGTAAGTGACCACCTGTGAGCCAAGGAGCAAGGCCTCAGGAGAAACCAAAGCTAACAACCCT
This sequence comes from Rhinopithecus roxellana, assembly GCF_007565055.1. Taxonomy (NCBI): domain Eukaryota; kingdom Metazoa; phylum Chordata; class Mammalia; order Primates; family Cercopithecidae; genus Rhinopithecus; species Rhinopithecus roxellana. The sequence goes on along the minus strand of NC_044552.1, from coordinate 20,244,359 downwards.
TCTAGCCTCCAGAACTGAGAAAATTTTCTGTGGGTTAAGCCACTCGGTCTATGATATTTATTATGGCAGCCCTAGCAAACTAGTACAGAGCAGAAGAGTTACAGTATCAAAATAAAATATTTAGGAGGATGCATTTATAAGAATCCGGAAGTTTGAGAGTATAGGAACTGGACCGGACAGGACAGTTTGTCCTGTCAGTTCCTGAGGTCAGGGATGGCTCAATTTCCTCTGAATCCTCAAAGCCTTCAGGTAGCACAGTACCTGAAATGGAATGTGTCCTCAAGAATTATGTGGTGGGTCTGGGCACCACACTTTGAGAACTAATGATTCAAGGTGTTTGTAGGGAAGTGAGGGATAAAGGGCCAAGGATGCCTTGGAAATATAGAACATAAATGCCGGGTACAAGGCAGATGGTGAATTAATGTTTGTTGAATGGACCAACGAATCTAAAATTCTGTAACTAATTGCTTAACGAATGAGCGTGGTGGTGTGGAGAGGAAAAGGGGAGATTACATGATCTAGAGGGAGAAAGAGCACAACACACGTTTTGGAAACAAAATCTGCTTTCAAGGTCTGGTTTTGCCCCTTATCAGCTGTGGATTTAGTTCTGCTGAGCCTCAGTTTCATCAGTAAGATGGGAATAGTGATGTATAGATTTATGGCAATAAACTGGACTCAATGAAATTATGGGAATAAAATCTTTAATAGGGTTTTTGAAACATAGCGGTGAAGAGAACATGAAGACTCATCATAAAATCAGTTGGTGTATTTTGAGGGGAATATCTCAGGTGACATAAGTGGAAATGCAAATTTAAATTAAGACAGGTTAAGTGTAAACTACAGGCGTGTTTGGGAGCTTTTCATTCATTCAACTGCGATTTAGTGAGAGTCCGCTATCCCAACTAAGGAAACTGTGGACAGTAAATATTGCCTAATACATCTGAGGGGACGAAGATCCAGATCAATAGAAAATGAGGTCAGGCATAATTGTTCAGTACGCTATGGCTTCCGGGTGTGAGGTTCTTCCGATGGGCTAAAAAGGAGCCTACGCGTGCCTATTGGAAAGAATCTTGGAGAACTAGCGACCCTGGGCGAAGAAAACTGAAGCCCCAAAATTACCCACCTGGGGAAAGAAATTAGGAAATTCCTGTAGAATCTGGCCGGGCCCCATATTTCGTCGCCCTCTTAGCGCAGTGGGCAGCGCGTCAGTCTCATAATCTGAAGGTCCTGAGTTCGAGCCTCAGAGAGGGCAGCTTTTGCAAAGAAAGTTTACTTTCCGGGTACCTGTTGTAGCTGTAATTCCCACTCCCTTTACAGCTGGGGTATAATTGCTTCTTTTCTAAAATATCAAGCAAGTGGAATTGCGTCGGGCGCAGAGCTTTCCCACAGTAGCTGTCTATGGGTGCTCATTCGACACGCGCTCCCGGCTCCGCGCAGTGGCTGTTTCTGGATGAGTCTGGAGACTCCGCCTGAAGTCCTGTGCTGGCTCCACCTTGGCAGGGGTGGAGCTCAGGAATGTCGAGTGGCCCCGAAAGACCAGGTGGAACACGAGACTTCTAGTCCGGAAAAAACTCCCGCATGCCTCAAATAGCCAATAGCGGGGTAGGGGCTGGGGAAAGCGGAATTTGTAACCAGCTCACTTGGGAGGGAGCGGCCTGCAGGGTCCGCGTTCGCATTCTCCGGCTTTGCTCCTTTCTTCCCTCTGGGTGGGCAACCGTCGCTTCCCAGTTGATCACCTCAGAGCTGTACGCCTGGGTGCAGATGTCGAATACATTGATCTTCTTATTTTTATGGTACGCAGACGACAGGGAATCACTGGGCATCTTTGAAGTATAATAAATCGGATCTGTTTTCCCCCAAATGGTTCCCACGGCAGGGACTGGCAATATCTTTGACCAACATCCAACAGACTGTGTGTGTGCGATGAGGGAAAACCGAGGAGCGACCAGGGGCGGGAACTCCGAGCAGGTGCTCAAAGACGAAGAAAATCTGTGCTGGGCTGGGGTGGTCACTTTCTTCTCAGAGATGCAGAGTGCTACACGGCGGGTGGGAGGGTTACAGGAGCCGAGGGAAGTTAATTTTATGACAAGAAGACCTCTCCGCTGCTTGGAACTGGGGATTCAACCTGGGAAACAAGGAAAGCCGATGACGCGAACCTAGAGAAGCTAAAAAGAGAAGCTAGAAGCGGGAACGAGAGAATTTGGGGGAACAGATCCGGGCTTGGAGAGGAAATTGCAAAGCGCCAGTCAGCCGAAGGAAGGTTCTGATACCCAGTGGAATTTATAGAAAATAAATTCAGAAAGAGAGAAAGAAGGAGAGTGGTGGGCAGTCTGTCCTCAACGAGGTGTTATACCCGCCTGTCAGGGATCCCATCATCACTGGTCCTGAATCTAATTGGCGCTTCATCTGTAACGCCAGTCCTGAACAATAGTCTCAGAAATCCTTCAAACTCATGTGCCACACACAGAACCCGAGACAGTTTTTTCTCCTTTGTTATAGAGGCTCCTTGAGATAGAAATGAATATACAAAAATGTCTCAGCAGAAAGTACTGAAGAGCAATCCCACCCCATCCATTCTCAGAGCCTAAAATCAAGCTAGTCAGAGGAAGGGATTTACAGAGCAGGACTGCATTGTGGGACAATCCCTGCATTTTGGCTCGCCTTCACACCCTCTTCAAATTGAGCCCAAGCTCCACATTCTGAGGATGATACTCAGGACATGAGGGGGCCCTGAGAAAGGGCTGTTCCCTCCGCAAACTCAAAGTGATGCACACAGCCTGGAGGAAATGAGAAGATTATCACAAGTCTTTCAGATTCACAAATGCCATGTTCCCTTAGTTTTAAAGCCACGAAGCTCAAGTAAGGACCCAAATAACTACCAAACATCTCAGAGAACGCTTTGGGCAAGAGTGCAGAGGCGGTCAATTGCCTTGTTCCCGTTACAGTTTGTAGTTACTAATTTCACGAAAGAGAGCACGTCACACCTGGGGCAAGCCACAGTGGGAACTGCCAGATTAATTAGCACAGATATCCCAGAATGTTCTGCAGCTCTTGTATTTTAAGGAAGTTATGATTACTGACTGACTGCTGATGAGTCAACAGTTAAGGAGGAGGAGGTTTTGGGGCTGTCCATTCCAGGCTCCATGTTCACACCACGGTACCACCATTCCTAGGGTGTCTAGACATGTATAAGTGCAAACACCATGTATATAGATAAAATGATTTATTTGTATGTCCGAGCACTTTTAAGTTTAAAAATTTCAATAAGTACTTTTTTTTTTTTTTTTTTTTTTTTTGAGCGCCGTGGTGCGATCTGGGTTCACTGTTACCTCCGCCTTCCAGGTTCAAGAGGTTCTCCTGCCTCAGCCTCCCGAGTAACTGGGATTACAGACAAGCACTACCACGCCCAGCTAATTTTGTATTTTTAGTAGAGACAGGGTTTCCCCGTGTTGGCCAGGCTGGTCTCAAACTCCTGGCCTCAAGTGATTCCCATCCCCCACCCCGCCACGCCCCCACCTCGGCTTCCCACCGAGCCTGGCCTAATAAGCACTTTTTTTAAGTTTTAAAATTTTAATGAAATATTTCAGACTTTAGATAGGAAAGGTAATGAGATAATTTTTTGTTCGTTTTTCCAAGTTGCTGAACAAAATAATTACCAGAAAGAAATCAACATTTAGCTGTAATTTTTGATGCTACAAGACCGGTCTGGAGTCAGTGTTCAGGCAGTGTCTGGAGAGTGTTGTTTAGGCTCCTGCTTCCTCACCCAGTCCCCTCCAACAATACTGTTGGTCCATTATGCTTCCCACTGTCCTTAGTCCATCTCATCCATGAATAGGCCATCAGCTCCCCTAGACCAGCAGCAGTGGACTTTCCTTTGAAATCTGGAGGGTCTGGAGGGCTACTCAAACCTCCCTTGACTTAGTTATCTCAGAGTATTGTGATGGAAAAGAAATATCCCATGCAAGTAGACTGCACTAGGTTGTGAACTGGAAGGAAGGTTGGAAAGGCGGGATACCCATGACACATTTCGCTTTCTTGAACTCGGCAGTGGAGATAAGGATGAAATCAACGCTTGAGAGAACTAGAAAATTTTAGGACCATGTTTGTATGTGTGTAAGTACTTGTTGTTAACAAATTGGTAATAGATCATAAATATGATCTAATATTAAGTTTTTTTCTGATTGTCACCCATACAAAAAAAAAATTTCTCTTAATGGCTGATTATAAATAATAAACTAAAATCTACAGATTTTTATGTTTTTTAAGACTCTTTTCATCCATAAAAGGTCCCTGGTCTTTCTTTTATTGATATTAGTTTTTAAAATTGATAGACATTATGTTTTAGAGAAGTTCTGGGTTTAAAGAAAAATTGATCAGAATAGATAGAATTTCCATAAACTCCATCACTCTCCCTCTCTTACAATTTCCCCTATTATTAACATCTTGCATCATTGTGGTGCATTTGCTGCAATTGGTAAACCAATAATTATTAATACACCAATATTAGCACTAATGTGTGGTTCAGCTGCCATTCATAAATACATGTATATATAACTCATATATTTATGTGAATATATATATTTATGCGTTGATAAAGAAAATGATACACAAAATTTAGAAAATAACATTGAAAGAATGAACATAAAAGTAAACATGAAGAGATTCTCAAATGCACAGTTTAGAAAAGAATCAAAAGTATATCTTCAAGCTCCTTAGAATATAATGAAAATGGGGACTTATAATGACATATTTCTAAGGATTCTGTAGAAACTGCTTTCTAATTTTAAATTATACCTTTAAATACCCAAGTTACAAAACATTAGAAGAAACCAGTGCATTAAATATAAGAAGTAAGGAAAAGAAGAAAAAAAGAAAGAAAAAGAAGAAGAAGATCAGCAGCCCGATAGAAAACCAGAAAATAGAATGGTGAAGGAAACACAGGAATTAACTAGAAAATAGCAAAATCTGATTGGTCATTTGAGAAAAAAAAAAAATGTAAAACTGTCAGTCAAATGTAATAGATAGATAGATAGATAGATAGATAGATAAATAAATAAATAAATAAATAAATAAATAAATAAATAAGGGGATATGGAGAAAGCACAAAGAAAAACCAAAATACATTAGTGAATGCTATTATTAAGATTTGAGAAATGTGGCAGGATAATGTTTTTAAGTATTGCTTTGTGTTTTATCTCCCAGTTTCCTTATACCACCCACCTCATCTGTTCAAGGCAGTAACTGTATTTTGTAGAACCTTGACTCTACACATGGGGATGAAGTGAGTTGAGCACAGTCTACATAGACAGTGTTTTGGTACTCAGGAAGCTCCCAACCTAGGGGAGAGAAAAACAAACGAATAACTTAAAGACGTACTTTCCGGAGGAGACGATATTTGTGAAGATATAGCAGGAACTGAGAGATTGTGTGGCATCACTTTTAGCTGTACTTGTCGAAAGACGGGAAATTTGCCTTGAGACCTGAGTACCTAGAAGTGCCAAACCTGAGGCAGGAGTGGAAAAGAAGGAAGGCTGGTAGCAGGGGCAACAAGACTCTTGTATGTGGAGCAGTGAAACACGGGCTCCAGGGAGGCGGCGGGTTCTTCTGATCTTCTCCCAGCTAAGAAGCACCGACGTCGTCAGCAGGAGAAAGAACGGAGTATACAGACCAAGAGACATAAACCAGACAAGAAGCTGGAGAATGCGGGCGTCGATCCCGCTACCTCTCGCATGCTAAGCGAGCGCTCTACCGCCTGAGCTAATTCCCCACTGAGGAAATGCCGCACCCCACCCATTTTCCTGGTTATTAGGAGCCTGCCGGGACTCTGGGCCGCCAAACCCCTGGTAGGACAAGATTGAGGGCGGAGCTTCTCAGATACTGCCTTGAGCAAAGTTCTATGAGCCTGACAGTGTGAAGAATAGGGATTTCCAAAGAAGGTCATGAGGGAGATCTCTCTCCTCACTTCCCAGTTTCGCCTTCCTCATCTCTCGGAAGTAGAGAGCACATACATTCCAGACGGAGAAGCACCACCCGGAACTGCCTGGCTTGCGGGCACAGCTCTTGCAGCCTGCTCTAGAGTTGTGATCGTCACCTGCTCCTTGCAGGCAAGGCCGCCCGGAAGTGGTGGGGCAGCTTCTCCCAGCCCCAGAGCCTCACGCCATGCGCGCCGCATCTTCGATAGCACTTTCCTCCTGTAGGACTCAGAAAGCGATGGAGAACCTTGGAGGAGCTGAGAAAGACAAAGCTTGAGAATTTTAATCTCAATCTGTGGAGTCATTCCTGAAGCACTTCTTCAGCACCAGGCACAGTGGATGAGGCCAATGATCCACGTAGAAACTGCCACAACAAGTAGTAGTACTGTGCAATTGTCGTCTAGGCCCTATTTTGGATGCTGTACACATACTAATATTAATGCAGGTAAAATGCCTAGAAATAGTTTATAATCTTCGTTTTTTATATGAAAAATTATGGAAATTTGTCACCACAGAGCTCAGGGATCTCTCAGGCAAAAGGAAAAACAGATGCAGGCTATACAGTGGCTGCTGTTTAGGTGCTTCCCTTGCCATTCTCCTTCCCTGTCACCTTCCTCCCCACTTCTCTTGCTGCATTGGGCACCACACTTGTCCTTCTTATGCCTGTCTAGTTCTTCAATTCCCAGGCCCACCGAAGAAGACTTCCCCTGTAGCCCAGGGGAAGCTACATTAGCTCCACTGCCTTGGAGTTGTAGTGGATTCCAAATCTGCTTTCCACCTATGAAGAATTCTCATTTAAGACAGTAACATAGTCATTTTTCTCTGAGTATAAGTAGCATCAAGTAGGATTTTGCCTGATGAAAATTTGCTGAATGGAGAAAGGCTATACGGATAATTTAGAAGCCTCAAAGGAGAGCGTGGCTTCAGATCAGTAAAGACTGAAGAAAGGATTAGAAGCTAGGGTCTAACAAACCCATAGAAATGTTTTTGCCTGAAAAGGAAATGTGGTTGGAGAAGAGTGGAGGGGCGCTACTTTCAGAGTGATTAGTGGGTGGAGGCATGACCTTCATGGAGCTGCAGGTGGTTTGGGGCAGCTTCAGGCCCCTCCTTCATGGTCCCAGTTTATTAGGAGGGCACATCCTGAGAATGAAAGAGGCTGCTCCTATGGGACAAAAATTCAACAACATGTTCATTATTTCTGACATTCATTTTTGAGTTCATTTATGAATAAGGAAATAAGATAGAAAAACATGTAATCAATAACATGGTCTTTCTATTACAATTGACAAAGGGCAATGCTGAGAAGTCAAATGTTGTCAGAGAGAGATCTGAGCGATGGGAAAGAAAGAAGGATGGAAAGAGGGGCACGTCCCAGGGACCTACAAGAGCTTCCTGGAGTCACCTACACAAAGACCACTCTCTTCAGCATTTTGAGCTCTGCTTTGGCCAGCTGAGCTAAAGTCAACCTGTGTGTTGTTAATACAGAGCCTCATGTAGTTTCTTTAAATAGAGGATAGTGTTGCAATTTCAAAAATACATTTTATTTATTTATTTATTTATTTATTTATTTATTTATTTTTTACACTGTGGTTTGTGTTGGAAATTAGAGGAAGACCTAGGTCCCAATTTATTTTGAGCACATTTTGTCAGAACGAGCTTTCAGAGAGTTGAATAGAAGGATTGAATGTCACTTTTCTTAGTGAGTATATCCAACCACTAGAGTTAATATGCTAGTTCCCACCTTCACTTATACTCCTTCCTTACCTCTCTCCTGCATGTCTCTCTTCTAAATACCTGGCCAACTCTCAGATAATCTGATAGAAGACACGTTTTCATCCTCTACCTGACCATGTGTTGTCAATGTGATTAAAAGCAAAAGACTGGCACATTCAAATCTCTTGCTCTTGCCTGCGGACACTATTTCTAGGCTGTTTCTCATATTTTGTACCCAAAAGGCTAAGGTTTGGTTTCCCCACGAAAATATATTTTATTAACTTCGAGCTGAAGCCCCAAAACCTGTATTTGCAAAACTCATTTGTGACTAATCTCTTCCTTTTTTTTTTTTTTTTTTTTTTTTTGCTTTTCCATGTAATGCTATGTATCATTTCCTTAAAAAGAAAAAGAAAAAGATGTACATAACAGGATGACACTGAGTTAAATAAAGAGCGGTAAATCCGCTGAAAGTATTTATCAGACACCATTGGTAGACTAGGGATTAAAAGAAGCTGGAGAATGCAGGCGTTGATCCTGCTACCTCTATGCATGCTAAGCAAGTGCTCTACCACCTGAGCTAATTCCCCCACACTACACTTGTCTTTTCTGCCTGTTTTTATAACCGGGACACAAATACAAACATCGTTCCATGTCCCACTTAAGTTTCCAGGTTTTCAAACACCTCCAGAAACTTCCCTACCAGGGCGAAGCCAGGAGTGAAGCTTCTGGGAGACGGCCTCAGACCTGGAAGGCAGTGACCATCCTCTGCTTTTTCAATCCGAGTCGGGATCCTGACGAAGAGAGAAAAGATCTCGTTAGGAAAGCTCTAGTTCTAATCCGATTTCACTCTCCCATTAGATGAAAGAGAAGGAAGTACCGTCCCTAATTAGCAGTTACCTCAAATGGTCTGTTGAATGCATCACTTTTTGATAACACAAACCTGGAAATAAACCCAAGTATCTTTTTATCGATTGATCCTTCAAGTAACTTATCTTTATCTAATATCTGTGTTACTAATTGTTTCTCCATTTAGGGGATTTGAGATCTGTTGTTTCCTGTTAATCTTTGATGGATTTAATTTGCATATTTGTACTGATTAATGTTGTTGAACATCTTTTAGTGTGCCTATTGGCCATATAAGCATCTTATTTTATTTTATTTTATTTTATTTTATTTATTTATTTATTTTTGAGACGGAGTCTCGCTCTGTCGCCCAGGCTGGAGTGCAGTGGCCGGATCTCAGCTCACTGCAAGCATTCCTTTCTTTCTTTCTTTCTTTCACTTCTCTTTCCTTTCTTTTTCTTTCTCTTAGCTTCGTACCTTTCCTGGGGCCTCCTGCCTCCTTCCTTCCTTCCTTCCTTCCTTCCTTCCTTCCTTCCTCCTTCCCTCCTTCCCTTCCTCCGTTCCTTTTCCTTGCCTTCCTTTCTTCTTTTTCTTTTTCTTTTCTCG
>NC_044552.1:20209504-20235125 GCF_007565055.1 Rhinopithecus roxellana | reverse complement strand
GTGGTCGGTCAGTGAACTATTATGGCCTGAACATGTCCTGTGTGTCTTTTCAAAAAAGGAGACCATGGGAGGTGTAAGAGTGACTAAGATCTCTGAAGGAGGGAGAAGCCAGATGACTGGGCCACAAGAGGGAAAAAGTCAGCAAAACAGGTGCAATTGTTCCTGGCCTCTTGCCTCAAGATGGTTGTATTGTTAGGTGAATACTAGAAATGGGTAGATTCCGCCTGTCCTGAGGATAAAATTCTTTGGTTGCAGGATTGGATTGGCTGATAAAGAGTGATTTCCAAGCACCATTGATTGTGTTCTTTGAAAGTTAGGAACTGATAAAGCAGCAGTGCTTGGGAAATAACATGTGGGATGTCAACTCTTAGGCGAGAACTGCCTTCTTTCTGCAGCAGGCCACACATCAATCTCAAAATCTAAAGGTTTTGAGTTTGAACATCAGAGAGGATACAGTTTTTGCTGCTATTTTGGTTGAGGGAAACAAAATGGGTGCACTAAATAATGAAATGCAAATGCTATGAGATAACAATTTGAAGACTGACTCAATGTTAGCTTAGAATGGAAAAGTGATTTAGGTTTCTTTTTGTGTGTGTGTGTGTGTGTGGTGTGTGTGTGTGTGTGTGTTTGGCTTGTCAGTGGTTTGAGTAAAATGAGTGGTAAAGGGATATAGATGACACAAGAAACTGCAAGCTATATCATATAATTGGTCTTTCTCGCTAGCTGATGGAAGAAATGGGAAATTTTTCATCCAACTTCCTGCTCTCAAGGTTACCCAGTTGTAATTATGAGGTGAGTGGGTGAAGTCATTTATTCTTTTAACCTACATGTATTTCTCGAGCACATATCTTGTTAAGAGACTGTTCGGGGTACAGCCGTTTAACAGTGAAAAAACGCATATATTCCCACCTTTGTGAAACCACCTTCTAGTGCATAGGGGTGAGGAGAAACAGATCAGAAGCAAACAAGAAAAATACATAAGATGTTATGTGACAATGTCTACTGGGAAGGAATCCGCAGGCAGTAAGGGACTCGGGAGTGTGGAGGTGGCCCATTCAGAAGCTTTTAGGAGCGGAATCTGAGAAGTTGACACCTTGAAGACATCCTTTACCCACTCCCCATCCCCTTCCTCACTCCCCACTCCTGCTCCTTCCTTCAATCATCTTTCTTCACATGGGAAATGAGGACTCTGGGATTCTCTGGTTGGATCGCAGCACCTAGAGATGGATCTGGTCAGTAAGAAGTGCTCAGTAAGCATTAGCTACTGCTTTGGTTGCCTTCCCCCTGTGGAGTGCTGGCCTCTTGGATTGAGCTTGCATCATAGGTCTTCAGTAGGAGGTTGCTTAGTGGACTTACAGGTTGAGGTTAGAACCCACCAGGATTCTTCTCCTGGGAAGAACCAACTTCCCTCTAAGGCTTCACACAGACCGGTGGGTGAGGAAAGAGCCCTAAATGGCTTGAAAAATTGATTGCTCTTTGGGCAAAGCAAGAAACCCTCCTACGGAAGGGCATCATTTGGGCATATATCGGGGTCTCAGTACAAAGATGAGTGCTCAAGAGGTCAAGATGCTCAAGCAGAGAATCTGACCAGAATGTTCGTGGTACAGAGAAACAATCCTTTTGGGAGAAGGAAGACAATTGAGGCCTTGGAATATAAGCTAAAGAAGCTTCAAAGGGAATACTAAAAAGATTCAGGCACAAATCCTTTACTACATTCTTTTGTACAAATCAATTTTTGCCTAGAAAATCATACCTTACTATGCATCCCTATTGTGTTCCTCCACCATCTATTTTATTTTTTTAAGCGTTATTTCATTTTTATGTTCACAGAATCTTGTTGCTACAACTAAATGAGCAAAACAGAAATGCGTTAATCTCTCTCCTCAGACCTTGAAAGCATTTTCCTTAAAGGTGAACAATATTCCACATACAAGGACTTTTACAGCACTCTGTGCCAGAAATTATACTGAATGTTTATTAATTTTTACGTAAGTCGGTCAATACAGTTTTTCAGCTTCTCCAAGTATTATTACTCCAGTGTTGTAAATGACACTGAAGTAAAGGGCATATCACTCTCTTTATTCTGTGTATGTGTGTCTGCTTACAGGTAAGGACTTCCCAAATTATAGTTTTGTAAACATTAGTTCTAAATCATGCCGATCACTTGAATTTTGAAAACGTCAAAGCCAATCACATTACTGTAGTAGAAAATACGGGTTTGCGGTGCATTGGCTCACTGTTTTATTCGCTATGGATCAGTGGAGTAGAAATTCCCAACGCGGAAGGGGCTTCATTCCTGTCTCTCAGCCTCAGCAAAGTTAAAACATTTCAGACCTTTCCTGACTTTGGATCTATTGCGCATGCTCTGTCCTTTACCACTATCCAATCCTAGGGGCATATAGAGCCACTCAGAGCCTTAGAAGTACATTCAGCGAAATGGAACCAATCACCATATAGTGTAGCCTATTGTTCTTCGGACCAAAATGCACCATGTTGAGATAGCATGAATTCTACAGACCCGTGAAGCCCATTTGGACCACAAGACACTCTTTCCATCATGCCTGCACACATATCCCTCACTCTTCATTGATTCATGCAGACTTTTAAAAGTGTTTAGCAATAAGCATCCTACCCCCAAGAAGCTTATGATCTCATGGAGAAGATGGCCAAGCAACAGACAATCACAACGTGGTGAATGCCACAAAACAAATTGTACCTGGATCTCCGTGAGTGCTAGGAGGAAGGCAACCCAGACTCAGAAAACTAGGAGAGGTGTCAGGGAAGATATTTTCCAGAAGATGGTGTTGTGTCTAACAAAGCCATGAGACCAGCAAAGAGGAGGTGAAAGGCTCAGCGTTCTGTGGGACATTTCCTTAAGTCCAGTATCTCTAGAGTTGAGTGTGGGAAGCTAAAAGAGCGGAAATAGAAATGAAAAATGGGAGTTCTTGAGAGGCTTTATTTACCCTGCACAAGCCAAGGACTGGTCTGCGGGAAGTAAGCAGATGCACAGTTAAGAAAGCCCATATCAGGAGTTAGTCATGATAGAGAAGGATTTGTACACTTTGGAAATCGTAAAAGAATGAAAAGCCCAGGTCTTTATTTCCGTGTTTTCGCCTCTGTTTTTCACGTTCCTCCCGGGTTTCAATTTCCTTCTGGAATCTCAGCTCTCTTCATCATCTGCTCTTGCAGGAACACTAAACTGCAAACGCAACCCTACGATTCAGGGAACTACGTCCCATCAAGATTACTGGGTACGTATACATTTACTTTCTTGTTCTCTTGCGACTTTCTATACCACTGCACGCAATTGTTACCGTGAAATAAGTATTAAGAGTCTGCGTAGATTACTGGGTACATATACATTTACTTTCCTGTTCTCTCGTGACTTTTGATACCACTGCGCACAACTGTTACTGTGAGATAGACATTAAAAGAGTGCGTGTGGCCCGTACGGGGATCGAACCCGCGACCTTGGCGTTATTAGCACCACGCTCTAACCAACTGAGCTAACCGGCCCTGCCGATGGGCGTGCACCCGGGGTCTTATGAGAGGCTTAAAGGCGAACGTTATTCCAATCACCAAAGGAAGTTTCCTAAAAGTTCCCGGAGCTGGAAAGAACCTACGGTCTTTGCTAACTTCTTTACGATCCTCGGCAAATTTTTTCGAACCCTGCAATTTCGGTTAAAATACAATTCGGCGGAAGGAAAGTTCAAATGTCACCTGCTTCAGTGTTTCATGACAACGGGTTTTAGTGACTACCCTTTTAAATGCAACGCCATCACCTTCCGCTGGTACTGTAGCCCGTCCCTATCACTCCTTTCTACTTTGCTTCCGTAGCGTCTGAGCGACCCTTGAAGACATTGACGGAAAACGGAAGGAATTACCGCCAGTTCCTCTCCACGGGCGGTCAAGGCCAATGTAAGTCTCCACCCAGGCTCCTCTGCTCGTAACTTCTAATACAGTTCCCACTGTGTTCGCCCATGTTTCCCAAAAGTGAATATTTGATCCCTACCCCACCCCATTTTTAGCAAACTCGGGAAAACGTACTCATTTTTCTACCTGAAAAGGGCACTTCAGAGAAATACGTCCCATTACAGTCTTTGTGTTCGTATTTTATTCCTTCTCGATGAAACAGGTATAAGTTCATCGGTATTTTATGCACAAGACAACTTTGAAGCCCCACTCATGGCCTTTAGATTAGGAAACATTCTCCGGGAGCTCTGCTGATCGCTAGGTCTTACGAGGTTGATGCCTTCTGTCCCAAAGAGAACTATTTCTCTGCGTGTTTCCGCCTGGCTGCCCACTTCTCCAGTGGAGAAACGGCTGTTGCCCGGGATTCATTTTTGGAAGTGCTTTGGGTCCTGGGTAATGGGGTCGCATCCTGCAGCATCGACAAGATGGTTGAATAGGCAGGAGCACCCACAGTACCCAGGGACTAATAAATAGCTCAATAGACACGTTTCGAATAATTGAATAAAGGAAGTCTCAACCAACCCCCTTGCTGTATTACAGATGGTCCACCTCTCTGCCTAGACTATTGTGCTGACTTCCTGTTCCTTCTCCTGGCTTTTGAACTAGATTCTCACCTCTCTCCAATCCGTCTTTCGCGGGGCTGGCCTGTCTTTCCGCCTCACTTCTGAAATTCTATCCATTGCCGCCTCTATGCAAACCGACTCTGGTTAATACTTCACTCGGTGTGGCTCCCCTCTTCCTTCCGCACTTTGCACTGCGAGAAATGCCCTTCCTTGAGGCAGCTGGAGGCCTCCTTCTGCTGAGAGCTTAGTTGTGGACACAGCCTGGAGTAGAGGCGAAAAGGAAAGAAGGCCGGGAGATAATCGGGGAAACACACACACCTTTCGTCTGGTTTGAAAGCTGGCGCCCGAAAAGGGGAGCGAAAGGAACAAGAAAAAAAACACGCTCGGGAAGTGTCTGAGATTGCTGCGGCCATAAAGCAGCGAGCACTAACCGCGGTACGGATACCGGAGGGGAGGAGGGCTCCACCCCCGGGCCTGTGCCTACGGACCTAGGTGAGGACGGGCACTCCTGCCTCCGCGCCCAAATGTTGCATTTCCCAAGACCACCCTGGCCCGCCACGCCCCCATCCCGTGCCTATAAACCCTCCCCCCCCCCCCCCCCCCCCCCCCCCCCCGAGACCCTAGCGGGCACAGACACAAGCGGCTGGATGTGAAGAGGAACACACCGGCGGGAGAACACAGAACACCCACCCTCTCTTTTAGTCACCCTGGAGGCGTCGGAGAAGGCGGTTTCAGGGATCCGTGAAGAGACCCTGGGTCTTTTACATCCCGGAGAATGACAAGAGAGAGAGTACCTAGGCGACGTTTACTTTCTGGGATTTCGGGAGATGCGGTTTTCTACACGCCAGGGGCCAAGCCTGAGAGATAGGTAGACGGCAGGGATAGGAGCTCTCTCCGCGCCCCAAACGCCCCTGCTCATACCTGGGTTCCTTGATTTTCCTGCCTATATAACCGAGCCTCCCATGGCCGGGCTCTGAGCTCTCATTCTGCGAACTGGGACAAAGGGGTTAACTGTGATGCGCTTTGTATAACCCCAGGATTCTGCACTTGCCCAAGGGCGAGGCGCAAATCCAAAACCAGGCACAACTGAACACCGAGATCAGCTGAGCCCTGAGTGTCTCACGACATAAAATCCCTACGATTTTAACAAGGGCTGTATTTGTGCTAGTCCTGTTACCGACAAACGCATGTCAGATCCCATCTGTGTTTAGCTCAATGTGTGACGTTAGACATGTCGTTTTGCTCCTCAACTTTCTTATTTGTAAAAAGAAAAAGAAAAAAGTGTTCTGGATTTGCAGAGGGCCTCTTCAGAGCTAAGTTCCAGTAGCTGTACTGTAAATTGATCTCTTGGGCAGTCCTGTTGGTGAGGAAAGAGGACAAATTGAGAAATGAACAAACAGAGAAGCTGCGAAAGTCCTGTGACTTACAGCACAGGACAAGTCTACAAACCATGCCACGCCGCACTAAGCTCAAATTGTTTTAACACCAGCTTACTCAGACCGGGTGATCCAAGATAAGACCAAAGCCAAACTGATCCAGCAACTCTGCACAGATCTTCATGTTCCGGCAGCTAAGTTCCGCTGAATAAACCTATGATTCGCCTAGTTTAGAAATTCTGTCCAGTCCCTCCTGAGAAGGACCTTGCTAACTTTTCCCCTAAAACTGTCCTATGAATACCTCCAGTCCCCAAACCCTGGAAATTCTGGTCTCTGACTCGCCCTTGTTTTAGGCAGTACTGGGACTCCACAGAGGTGGGGCTCTTTGCTCAGCAAGTGGAATAAATCCAAGGTAGTAGAATCGATTTGTTTTCTTGGTCGTCTTTTTTTTGGGAGTGGGTCTTCTAAATGTTGATTCTGATCCCTGCCTATGGATACTTATAAATAAGTAGATATTTGCACTCCATCATTATGTGGAGCTAAAAGTGTTAAATTTTACTATCTAATTACCTCTAAAATAACCATTAAATTCAACGATCTGAAACTTATCTAATGAGTTCCACATTCTGGAATGAAGGGATGTAATAGGTAATAACAGGTCTCAGTCCCGAATGGAGAAATAATCACACAGACACCGGATGAAAGATGAGTAAAGTGGAAAGCAATAGGCAGAGCAATAATTTGCTTTATGCTACGATTTTTGGAGTGAAGCAAGAAAATTAATCAAGGAAACAAAGAAGAAATCCAAGACGTAGTAGTGTTGGAGCTGCATTTTTGTGATATGACACTACTTCGATTCTACAGGATTCACTTGGTCTCCATCTGACCTCCTCAGAGTAGACTGCTCTTCCCCAATCACTCCTGCAATTACCCTAGGAGATTTGTGATCCTAAAGTAAGGGGGAGTTTTGAATTTACTTCTAAGTACACCTGCATGATGCCATTACTCAGGACAGGGTAGCTGAACAAACTCAGCTCTGAATCCTTTAAGCAGAGGCAATAATTACTGACACTCTATTTAATCAGATTCTGAACATGATGTGCCACTTTTCCTTTTGGGTCTGAAGTGACACCAGCCATTTTCACAGTTTCTTCCACTAGGAGGTCCTGGGAGAAAAGTGATAAAGGTAGATTCAAGAATGGTTAGTTTGAGAAGAGAAATAAAAAGGCAAGTGTATTTTTCACTCAGTTCACCTTGGTTCTAAGAGTGGGTCTATATAAAGAAATGGAACATGCTTCTGCTAATTTATATTCAGGCAGAAAAAGTCATGAATTTCACTACAAACCCATGTCCCTTCCTCCACATGACAAATTGATGAGGGTGTTCTTTCTTCTGTCTGTAAAACGAAGTCTGGGATGTAGGTTGCAATATTAGCAGTGCCGTAGTGCAGAATTTCTCATAATTAACACTTTTTACTTAAATACATAAGAAAACAGAATTGGAATGTAAAGTTAATAAATTAATCAGGTTATAAACAATATGAACATAGAAGCAACAGTTGCATGGTCTTTGGCATGCAGTCTTTGATTTGGGGAATGCATTCTTTTCTCTTTCTATCAGGAAGGAGGAAGAGAAACAGTTCATATTCACATGGAATAGACAAAAGTATGCATTTATGCTCTTGCTCCAGAGGTATATCAAGTCCCCCAATTTTTCATAATCTAGTCCAAAGAGAATTGAACTGTCTGGACCATTAGCAAAACATTGGTACACTGTATTGATAGTATCATTTAAATCTTCAGTGAGCAAGAAGTGTCAAGTAAGGTATAGATTTTGTTAAGCTCTGCATGTTCCAGAGGTTGGGAGAGAAACACAGAAACCATTCATCGACCTGGTCCGTGAGTGAAAGTTTTTAGGATCTGTGAAATTCTCAGACATTTCCTCCAAGGTAAAGACTCATTGTTGCATCTCGAAGTTCCCATCACTTAGAAGGGAGCACTGTGCTCACCATGTTTCTTTGGGCTGTGAAAGCGGCATGTTCCGCACTTGGAGACCCTTCTCTGACACATTTACCAACAGATACTGAATTAGAATATTAACAATTGAATCCAGCACTATCTATAAAGCATAATGCACCCTGAGTTAAGGGAGATTGCCTCGGGAATAAAAAATTAGTCAAGCATTGAAAAGTCAATTAAATGTAATGTACTACATTAACAAAACAAAAACTACGTGTAATCATCTCACTAGATGCAGAAGAAATATTGGACCAAATTTGCCATTCATTCGTGGTTTTAAAAAATTATCTCAGTAAACTAAGAACAGAAGGAAAATTCCTCAGATGAATAATGGGCATTTAAGAAATTCCTACAACTAACAACAGAGTTAATAGTGGAAGAATAAGTATGTACCCTTTAATATTGGAGAAAAGTGCAAAATATCTGTTCTTATTTCTTCTACATGTTACAGAAAGTCGTAGCTAGTGCCAGAAAGTAAGGAACGCATGAAGAATAAACGGCATACTCATTTTAGAATAAGAAAAATATATTCATTTGCAAACAACATAATCAGATACACGAAAAATCCTAATGCATCTTCAAAAATAAGCATTATAAGTAAATATAGCTATGTCACAGATTACAATACACAAAAATTAATTGTATTTCTATGTACTAGCATTAACAAAAATGGAGAATTAAGGTACCATTTTCAATAGGATTGAAACAAATGAAATATTTAGAGATAAACTTGTCAATGTGCACAAGACTTGTACATAGAAATCTGCAAAAGATTGCTGAGAAAAACTCAGGAAAATCTAAATAATTGGTGTTTTTGCCATATTTACAGATTGAAAAATTTAATATTATTAAGACATCATTTTTTTTTCCTCTGAGTTGATCTAGATTTACTACAATCCCAACAAATATCCCAGCAGAGTTTTGTTTTGCTTTGTTTTGTTTGTTTGTTTTTACAGAAATTGACAAGCTTATTCTGAAGGACCTAGAGTAACCAAAATAATTAGGAAAAGAAAAACAATGATACAGGACTTACACCAAGTGATTTCAAGACTTACTATAAAGCTAAGGTAATCAAAATAATGTGGTATTGTCTCAGGGATACTTACATAGATTGATGGAATAGAATAGATAGTCCAGAAATAGACCAACGTTTGTGGTCAACTGATTTATGACAGAGGTGAAATGTTATTTAATGAGCTTTTTAAACAAATGGTCCCAGGCAACTGAGTATGGAAAAAATGATTCCCTACCCTTACCTCACATCCTATACAACAATTAAATCAAAATGGTTTATATACATGAAGTTTAATGTTAAAGATATCAAACTTGTAGAAGAAAAGAAGTCTGCACATATTTGATGTAGGCAAAGCTTTTTCAGAAGAGACCAGCAAAGCACGAGCCCTTACAAAAAAAGATACTTTGGATTTCATAAAATATTAAAATGCTTTTTCTTTGAGAGACAATATTAAGAAATTGAAAAGGCAAGACATAGACTTGAAAAGAAATTTAATATATGTTACATGCACACACAGTTGTTACACATCATATGTGTTACACATGTAACAAAGGACTTTTATGGAGAATATAAAACACATTTTAGAACTCAGTGATACAAACACTCAGTAAGGATGAGGGCAAAAAACTCGAGCAGGCATTTCACAAAATAAGATGCTTATGCCGGGCGCGGTGGCTCAAGCCTGTAATCCCAGCACTTTGGGAGGCCGAGACGGGCGGATCACGAGGTCAGGAGATCGAGTCCATCCTGGCTAACACGGTGAAACCCCGTCTCTACTAAAAAAATACAAAAAACTAGCCGGGCGATGTGGCGGGCGCCTGTAGTCCCAGCTACGTGGGAGGCTGAGGCAGCAGAATGGCGTGAACCCAGGAGGCGGAGAAAAAAGAGGAAGGAAGGAAGAATGAAGGAAGAAAAAGAAGGAAAAGAAAGAAAGAAAGAAAGAATAAAGGAAAAAAAAAGAAAGAAAGAAGAAACGAAATGAAAGAAGAAAGAAAGAAAGATAAAGAAACGAACGAAGCAGAGAGAAGGAGAAGCAAGGGCCCACAAGCAACGGAGATCTCGCTTTTAAATTTTACGCTAATATTTGGTCTGTCTTGAAATCATTATCTCATAGCATTTGTATTCCATTATTTATCACACCTATTTTGTTTCCCTTAAAGGAAATAGTGGCAAAAGCTGTACCTTGTCTGATGTTCAAACTCAGGACCTTCAGAATATGAGATTGACAGGCAGTCTCCTGCTCTAAGAGAGCAACTGTTTCCAAGAGCTGACATCCAGATTATCACATCTCATTTCCCACACACTTCTGCTTTTATCAATTCCTAGCTTTTAAAGAACACAATCAATGCTACTTGGAAATCACTCTTTATCAACCAATGCTGCACTGGAAGACTTCCCCACTCAGGACAGGTGGAGTCCACCCGTTTCCAGTATTTTTCACAATGATAGGACCTTCTGGCTTGAGGGACCAGAAACAATTGTACCTCTTGCTACTTTTTTCCCTCTTGTGGCCCAATGATCTAGCTTTTCCCTTCTTTAGAGATCTTAGTCACTCTTCCTTTCCATAGTCTCCTTTGTTGATAAGAAACAGAGGTAGTGCTCAATTCATGATAGTTCATTGAGTGACCAACTGAATGAATGAAGGAAGAAATGGTGTTCAAAGGTGTTTCCCGTTCATACTACTCTTACTGTGTGTCTCCACTTGCATCTATATGACTGGAGACGTTCACTCAACAAAAACACAAGCTGAACTTATGATCATATCCTCCCTGTTTCTTCCCCAATTTTTTGTGCCATGAATTATACTAGGAGGGGAGTTTACTTGATGTAGTCTGACTGAATTTTGCCAAAAAAACTATGTCTTAGTCTGTACTTATGCACTTTTTAGAAATAATAGATGCTCAGATAAGTTAAGTGTTTTTTCTAAAACACCAAAGCGGCTAAGTGGGAAAGCCCGAATTGAGAGGCAGATATTTTTACATTTTAAATGTGATTTTTTTCCCTCTGTACTAGCTCAGTTACTCTGCCCGTTCTTTTGCACTTTAGCCCATTCATTCGTATACCAAATATCTAATTCCAAACCTCCTCTTTGCTTACTTTTTGGGCTAAAGTTTTTCTTTTGTTTTTTTTTTTGTTTGCTTGTTTTTGTTTTTGTTTTTTTGTTTTAGACAGAGTGTCACTCTGTCGCCCAGGCTGCAATGCACTGGTGAGATCTTGGCTCACTGCAACCTCCACCTCCTGAGTTCAAGTCATTCTCCTGTCTCAGCCTCCCGTGTAGCTGGGACTACAGGTGCCTGCAACCATGCCCGGCTAATTTTTGTATTTTTAGTAGAGACGGAGTTTCACCATGTTGGCCAGGATGGTCTCAAATTCCTGACCTCAGGTCATCCACCCACCTCAGCCTCCCAAAGTGCTGTGATTACAGGTTTGAGCTACCCCTCCCGGCCTGGGTTTAACTACTTTATTTTATTTTATTTTATTTTATTTTATTTTATTTTATGACAAAGTCTCACTTTGCTGTCCAGGCACCAGTGCGATCTCTGTTCACTGCAACCTCGGCCTCCCAGGTTCCATTGATCCTCCCACCTCAGCCTCCTGAGTAGCTGGAATTACAGATGCATACCACCACACCTGGCTAATTTTTGTATTTTGTGTAGAGAAGCGGTTTCACTGTGTTGTGCAGGCTGGTCTCAAACTCCTGGTGTCAAGGGATCTGCCTATCTTGACTTCCCAAAGTGCTGGGATTACAGAAATAAGTCTGGCCTTGGGCATACCTTTCAAGTCAACTTTGACTCATTGTCTTCCTTCAAACACCACATTCGATGATTTGTCAAATAATTAACATTATTCTTGCACAGCTCTTTTGAATCTATCAATTACTATCCATTCATTTGGTACATATTCACTGGGGAGATGCTCTGTGCCAGACACTGTAGTGGGATCAGGTAATTTAGAGAAAGTATAGAAACCCTAGACCTCAAAAGAAGACAACATAAATATGGATGAGGGAAGATCCACCTCCAGATTCGCCATTTTCAGCCTTTCTGTCATTTCCAGTTAAATAACTCCTTCAAAAAAGTCTCAAAATAACTAAGTAACTCTTTCAAACTATTTCAATAATAGCACTCTTCTATATGCTGGACTACTCTTAATTTCCTGGTTATAACATGATCTTACTTTTCTTTTAATTTTTGTCTTTGCTTTCTGCCTAAATTTTTATTTTGCATTATGAAGTTGATAGGTCCATTACTGGATGGTGTGGTTCAATTCTCCAATATGTCTGCTGATTTGTTTTCTACTAAGTCTACCAATTACTGAGAGAGGAGTGTTAGTGTCTGCAACTAATTAGATTTTTCTGTTTTTACCTTGTGTATCCAAATTTGTTTATGAGTTTTGAAGCTCTGTGTTCTCATATACATTTGGGACAGTATCCCCCTGGAAAACTGACAATCATAATTATTTAGCAGCCCTCATTATTCCTGAAACGTTTCTCTGCTTTCAAATCTACTTTGTCTGATTTTATATATATACACCACAGCAGTCTTTGATTAATGCTTGCATGAGGTATCTTTTCCCACTCTTTTCTTTCAATCTGCTATATAACTTTTATTCTTATATATAAGTGTATTGCAGGTGGCTTTCTTTAGTCAGCATATTTATTTTTAACACATTCTGATGATCTCTAGTTTTTAATTAATGTACTTAGATCATTTACATGTAATGTTATTATAGATAAGTTTTTAGATAGGTCTACTATTTAATAATTTATTATCCTTTTTTCCCTTTGTTTTAACTCATCTATGTTCCTCTTTCTATCTTGTTTTGGTTTATTTAAATCTGGTTAGTAAGTGGTCTAGGGATTACCATATACATATACAACCTTTTACAATATACTTAGAATCAATATTTTACCATTCAAATTGAATATAGAAACTTCATGAAGAGTTAGACCCATTACACTTACCCTTTTATCTTATGTATGTAGTACATCTAGATACAATGACAACTGCATCAGAGAAAGTTACAATTTTTGCTTTCAATCATCAAACATACTTAAGGATCTCAAGGGAAGAATAACAGTCTGTTAGGTCTACCCAGACATTTTCTATTTCTGCTTTTGTTCCTTCATTGATGATGCTCTAAGTTTCCTTGTGGTATCACTTTTCTTATCTCAAATCTTTGCTAATTCTTTTCCAGCAGTCTTGCGAGGATTGAGAATGTATTTATTTACCTTCCAATGAGAATGCATTTATTTGCCTTTATGCCTGGAAGATACTTTTGCTTCACTTAGCATGTCTTTTTCTTTTGGTGCTTACTGAATGTTATGACATTTTTTTCTGGCTCCTGGGTTCCTGATGAGAAATCTGCACTCATTCATATGGTATTTTCTCTTTCATTTCCCTTTGGCTGCTTTCAAAATTGTTTTGTATTTTCTTAGTTTTCAGCAGTTTGATTATGATATGTCTTGCTATGGGTTTCTTTGGGTTTATCGTGCTTGACATTTACTGAACTTTAAAAATCTGGTTTACATCTTTTGACAAATTTGATACATCTTCAGCCATTAGTTCTTCAAAGTTTTATCCCACAAAGACCTCTTTGTCCTCTTCTTTCCAGATTACAATAATGTGAATGTTAGATTTGTTATTTTTTATTTTTCCCTGAGCCTCTGTTCAGGGACAAATAAAATCCTCCTTTCTCTCTATAGTTCAGATTATGTAGGTATTCTTGTTCTGTTTTCAAGTTCACTGACTTTTTCCTTAGTCTTCTGCATTCTGTTATTGAGATCATCCAATTAAGCTTTTTATTTCCCCTAAGAGTTTTGGTTAATACATTTTTTTAATTCTTAAGTTAAAATTGGTGTTTACATATTCCAAATATTTGGTGAGACTTTCCATTCACTTCACGAATGTTATCCCCTAATTCTAGGAGCATTGTTATAATAACTGCTTAATGTATGTGTCAGATGATTTTGACACCTGTGTCCTCTCAGTATTTGTTAGTCAAGGATTCTCTTTGCCATGTGAATTAAGATCTCCCTGTTTTTTCATAATGCTGAATATTTTGGGGCTTGTAACCTGGACTTCTTTGGATTATGTGATGAGACACTGTGTCTTGTTGAAATCTTAAGGATAATATTGCTATTTTTGTTTTTGCAGGCACAACAATTGCCTTGTGTTCAAGTTCCAAGTACCAACCAGCCTTCCATGTGTTGTTGTTTCAAAGATAACTCTATTTGCAAAGCCTTGGCACTACTGTTCAAGATCTCTGGAGTGTGTGCAACCCAGTGGTCAGTGAGGACTGGAAAGTTGGCTATTGCGCAGTTCAGCTCTCAGGCTCTTTTTTGGTAAGTTGTTTGGGATTAGAGCCACTTATTCACAGCTGGCAGGTGCGTCCACAAGCTCATGAACAACTTTATGGGCTTGCTTTCTACAGTATCTGTCCAGGCACATTCTAGTTACCTGACACATCCTGGTTTCAGTCCCCTGACCAGAAAGCCGGGGCTGTATTTACCCAGGTGGCACTTTTCACAATTGTCTCACATTCAAGCTGCAGGCAGAAACAGGGAGAAAAGAGCAATTGTATATGTCCCTTGGTTTCATAGCTCCTCGAAGAAACAGAAAATTAATTACACGGTAGATCTACACTATACTGAATGCCAGGAGGGAGCCGTCACCAGCCCTGTATTGTTGCTGCTCCTATGTCTTGAACCAAAGCAGTATCCTGCTCTCAGACACTGACTTGGGTTTGGAGACCTAAATAATAAAGCTTGGAGAATGTGGGCATCGATCCCACTACCTCTTGCATGCTAAGCAAGCGCTCTACCACTTGAGCTAATTCCCCACATCAGGGGAGCTTTATTTATCCTTAGTGGGTGGCCTGGAACACAGGTGATTTCACGGACTTCAACGCAAAAGCAGGGCTGTACTAAGAGCAGATTTTTTCATTGATGGGCCAGGGCAACAGTGCAGTGTCTACTCATTCTCTGCAAAGAAGGAGGAGAAAAGGGAAGAAGGAGAAAGTCACAAAGGGAAAATCCGTGCTACCACAATATCAAGTTTAGGGTATTCCAGGACAGAAAAAGGCACGTCCCAGCAAAGGAGGACCTGCCTAGACCTGCCCAGCTAAAGTGTCACTGATTTTTAAAAAATGATTAAATAGGCCGGGCGCGGTGGCTCAAGCCTGTAATCCCAGCACTTTGGGAGGCCGAGACGGGCGGATCACGAGGTCAGGAGATCGTAGACCATCCTGGCTAACACGGTGAAACCCCGTCTCTACTAAAAATACAAAACTAGCCGGGCGAGGTGGCGGGCGCCTGTAGTCCCAGCTACTCGGGAGGCTGAGGCAGGAGAATGGCGTAAACCCGGGAGGCGGAGCTTGCAGTGAGCTGAGATCCGGCCACTGCACCCCACCCCGGGCGACAGAGCGAGACTCCGCCTCAAAAAAAAAAAAAAAAAAAAAAAAGATTAAATAATTAAAAATGATTAAATGATTTTTTATGAGTGTGTGTGTTGTGTGTGTGGTTATAAAGGTGGGATGGCACTATCACTTGTTCCTTGTAGCTGACACTGTCGGGGGTTGTGAGATGGTACACATTTCTGAAAGGCAAAAAGCTCCTGTTGTTTTCATAACTAGGCCCTTTCAGGAATGAGGCCAGCGTGCTGACCACTGCCCTAGGAAACCCCTGGAGAGTGCTTCTTTCACTTACATCTGAGATATGGGTTGCCTCCTTGCTAAGGTGTGTCATGTACAAGTTACATGTCCAACTATATGTCAGAACAACAACAACAAAATTACAGAGCAGAGCCATAAAGAATAAGAGACAAGTTCATATCAGAGTGTAAGAATATGTAAAATATTAGAGTGTAAGAATTAAAATTGAGCTATGAGGAGATGGAGCAGACATACGTTGGAGAAAACTGGGCTGTTCGTAGGAATTCCTGTGTGAATAAATAAACCTGTTCAATTTAAGTGGAGTGTGTGTGTGTGTGTGTGTGTCAAATACACATTGAGGGAAGCAGTGATTGAAAAGTCTGGTCACTTAGAGATATGTTGGGAGAGTTTTATGAAAACTTAAGAGAAATTGAAAAAATCCCAGGCAAAAGGCTTAAATAATTAAAGCAACATGTTAGAGAAAGGTGTTTAGTTTTGAATGTCAGAGCTTGAACTAAGAAAACAGGAATTGGATTTAAAGGGAAAGAGGTCACAAAGATATTAAAGGATTGAGGTTTACCCACATTTATTGTGTCAGCTCCTGAGATGGCCAGCAGGAGTCTTTCTGCATCACCAGTGCCCATCACACTTCATGGTGCAGAATACATCCTCTTTAAACACCGTAGCATGGATGACAACAGAGGTGAGTGAAAAGGAAGAAAAAGATTCTGGAGACGTTGTGCAGGAAGGATCTACAGTATTTGTCAAGACGCTGGGTGGAGAGATTTGAGGGAGAGGAGACAAAGACACTGGGAAGTCTTGAGCCTAGTGTTGTAGACACAAAAGAGATTCTGAATTAATATCTGATGAATGAATCCACTCATTTATTTGTATTCATTATGTGAATGAATGTTACAGGAATGACCTGGTGTGGAGAAAACAGATGGCGAGACTATGTGCTAGGGTAAAGCAAGAGCTCAAGTTTTTTTGTTTTTTTTTTTTAATTTAGAAAGAAATCTGCTTTTCATATCTGGTTTTCCTATTTAAAGCTATGTGATTTGAGGAAAATGGTTTAACTCCTCTGAGCTTTAGTGTCATCTACAAAATTTGGATAATGTTACTGAGGGAAACTGAAAAGACACATCAACCAACTTCTATAAAGAATAATAAACATTCACTTCCATTTCTAATGCGTGGTGCTGAAAAGTCCTTATATGTGGAATATTGTTCACCTTTAAGGAACCTGCTCTCAAGAGCTGATGAGGGACTATTTTAGTGCAGCTCTGTTGTCACTGGCTGTTGTGCTCATTTAGTTGGCACCAAGAAGTCTCTGTGAACATAAAGATAAAATAAAGATTGTGGAGGAATAGAATACAAACACACAGTAAGGTGAGATTTGCACAACAGAATATAGTAAAGGATTTGTGCCTGATTCTTTTTGCATTCTCTTTGAATCATTTTTAGCCTTTATTCTAAGTCCTCCCATTATCGTCATCCTTCTTCCAACAAGACTGTTTCTCTTCACCATGGATATTCTAGTCAGACTGTCTGCTTAACCATCTTGACCTCCTGAGCACTCTGTTTGTACTGAGACCCTGATTTATGTTCAAGTGATGCTCTTCCATAGCAGGGCTTCCTGCTTTGCCCAAAGAGCATTCAATTTCTCAAGCCATTTAGGGCTCTTTCCTCACCCAGTATCTATCTGAAACCTTAGAGGGAAGGCTAGTCCTTTCCAGGAAGAGAACCCTGCTAGGTTTTTAACCTCAATCTGTAAATCTGCTAGGGTAACTGGGATTAGTTTAGATTAACAACTGGGGTTAGCTCCGTTACTCCAGAGCTTGCTCTCTGAGAACTGGATGGTGCTGCTACTTCCCATAAAGGCTGAATAAAAACAGGTATCTGCAGGCAGGAGAAAGTGCTATGGTTGTTGCTGGAGGATTCCTTCTGACCATTGGCTATCTCTCTGACCTGATGGGTGAAGAGTGACAAAAATTGGAGACTTGAAAAACAGGCCAAAAAAAAAAAAATCGAAGAAATTTTAAGAGAACCATGCACAAATTCTTAAGATTCTTTTATCCAAATCCTTTTTGTCCGGAAAATAATACCTTACTATATATCTGTATTCTATTCCTCCATAATTTATTTTATTTTAATTTATTTCAATGTTCACAAGAAGCTGGATGCTACCAAATGAGCAAATCAGCCATGACAACAGAACTTCACTAAAATCTCTCATCAGATATTGATACAGTCAAGGCCCTCATGAATGCCTATGATACAAATTCAGTGGGAGAGGCCAGAATTCCACAGAGAGAAGACAACAAAAGCAGTAGCTAATACTTGCTGAGCAGTTCCTATTGCCCAGATCCATCTCTAGGTGCTGAGAACCAGCCAGAGAATCCCACAGGCCTCATTTTTCATATGAAGAAGCATGCGAGGGATTGACCACCCCAGTCCTCCTCATGTATCATCAGTTTTCCAACGAAGCCAAGTAGCCTTCTGTGCAAAACGCTCTCCTAACCCCCGGTTGCGTTGATGGTAAAAGTACTCTGATGACAGTGTTAGAAAAACACGAGCACAGGTGTTCCGGCAAGATGACTAGAAGAAGGCGAGGCTAAAGTTGTCAAGGTGACAGAGTCCCTGATTGTCCTCCTGAAAGCTGAATGTACCATCTCATGTGTATATGTGTATGTGTGGATGCATATGTGTATGTCTGTGTGTACACACATATACACATGTATCTACAAATCCATGTGTGTATGCATGCATGTGTGTACACGTGTATGCACACATGTATCTGTATACATGTATTATATGCACAGTATGCAGGTGTACATGCATGTGTGGGTCCATGCATGTGTAGATGTAGATGTGCATGTATACATGCATGTACATATGCATCTACATGTATGTCTAAATGTATGTATGCATGCATATGTGCACTAAACATGTGTGTACATGTATGCGTGTGTGTATCATGCTTGTAGTCATTTAGCTACACATGCATAATGCTCGCATGTACACGTGAACACATGTGTGTTATACATGTGTGTGCACATGTGTGCACATGCATCTACACGTGTGTGTACACGTGTGCACCCATGTGCACATGCATCTGCGTGTATGCATGTGTGTACACATGTGTCTGCATATGCATGTCTGCAAGCATGCAAGCATGTGTGTCCATGTATGTGTGTGCACAGAATTTTTGCATGTTTGCGTGTAGGTATTCGTGTATGTATAAATGTGCACATGTGTGTTTGCATGTATTGTTTAAACATGTAAACAGGTGTGTATACAGGTGTGTATGCATGTGTGTATGCACATGTACGATTGTGTGCATGTGTATGCACATATACATATGCATACATGTATGCATTGTGCTCATGTGTACCTACATGTATGTATATATATATGCATTATGTGTGTATGGACGTATGCATGTGCAGGTATGTGTGTGCTTGTGTGTACGTACATCTATGCACACATATGTTATTTATGTATGTGCGTACATGCATGCATTTGCACACATATTTGTGTGTGTGTGCACATGCATGTGTGTAGGCATGTGTGTGCATGTGCACACACATGTATGGACATGTGTATTCGTGCATGCCAGTGTACATGTATGTGTGCACACATGCATGTGTAGGGGTGTACATATGCTGTATATGTGTATGCAAGTATGCACGTATGTACACAAAATCTGTGTATGTACAACTAGATCTGTATTAGTCAGGGTTCCCTAGAAAGACAGAACTAACAGGATAGATGTGTATATGAAGGGGAGTTCATTAAGAAGTATTGACTCATACAGTCGGAAGTTGAAGTCCCACAATAGGCCGTCTGCAAGCTGAAGAGCAGGGAAGCCAGTCCAAGTCCCAAAACCTCAAAAGTAGGGAAGCCGACAGTGCAGCCTTTAGTCTGTGGCCAAAGGCTCAAGAGCCCCTGACAAACCACTGGTGTCAATCCAAGAGTCCAAAAAGTGAAGAACTTGAAGTTCAATGTTTGAGGGCAGGGAGTATCCAGCATGGGAGAAAGATGAAGGCCAGAAGACTCAGCAAGTCTTCTTTTTCCAAACTCTTTTGTATGTATGTATGTATACATGCATGTTTTCAATATTTATACACATGGAATCATTTAGGATATTATTAGGTCTGGCTTCTTTTATATCAACTTTTCATTATGTTTTTAAATTCCATCTATGTTGTTGGATGACCACTTGCCTGATATTGTTCATTGCAATACAGTCTTCCATGTATGAACATATCACAGTTTGTATAACCATATTGCCATTGATAGCTATTATATTGTATCTATCCTTCAGTTATTACAAATGATGCCACTCTAAACATTCCTGAATGTGTATCCTGGTACACATAAGCATGCATTTTCTATACAAAAATGAGTGGAATTGAAACCATCTTTGCAAAAATTATGACTGTGAGAAAAATCTAACATAGCTGACTATCTTGCTTCTAACTTCACAAACTGTTCTTGTTCATTCCTGGGCATAGGACAAGCTAACTATGGAGGAATTCATAGTTTAATTTTAAAACAAAGATAATAACAGCTGCTTCCCAAAAGTAACCCCTCCCTGCTAAGGGACTGAAACTACCTTTGTAAAACTAACAGATTAGGCATAAGGTTAAAATTATGGTTCAGGAATAATGTACCTGGAAGTCACAAGATTTGTAGCCTCCTCAGCTGCTCCTATAGATAACATCACTACTGTAAAGCCTAAGATAGGTGTTTGGTGTATTTTTTAGACCCTGTATTTTGAGGGACCAGCTGATGTCACCTGGACAGGTAACCCATTAAAAAACAAACAAACAAGCAAACAAACAAAAAAAACTGCCAGCCTGACCAACATGGGGAAATCCTATCTCTACTAAAAATATAAAAATTAGCCAGGCATGGTGGTGTGTGCCTGTAATCCCAGCTACTCAGGAGGCCGAGGCAGGAGAATCGCTTGAACCCCGGAGGTGGAGGTTGCAGTGAGCCGAGATCATGCCATTGCACTCCAGCCTGGGTGACAGAGCGAGACCCCGTCTCAAAAACAAAAACAAAACAAAACAAAAAAAAATTGGCTCAATGGGTCTCATGAACCCCTGATCCAGGAACTGACTCAGTGCAAGAAGACAGCTCCAACCCCCTATGATTTCATCCCTCACCCAACAAATTAGCATTCCCCAGTCCCTACCCCCTGTCTACCAAACTATCCTTGAAAAACTCTGGCCTCCAAATTCTCAGGGAGGTGGATTTGAGCATTATCTTTCATCCTTCCACTTGGCTGGCCCTGCAGTTATTAAACTCTTTCTTTGCTGCAAAACCTGCTGTTCTCACTGCATTGGCTTTTCTGGGCAGCAGACAAGAAGAACCTGTTGAATGATTACAGAATTACTGATAAGAAAAGTATCTTCAACTAGATACTGCCACACTCTTTTCCAAATTTACTGCATTAACTTGCACTCACAGTAGCTGTATATTAGTGTTTTCGTTGCTCCACTTAGTTGAAGTCACTGTAATGTTTCTCGTTGTGATTACTATGCAGGTTCTCAAACCATTTCCCTGTTTATTTCATTTTAATCTGTTGATTGTATTTTAATGTATACACTGTATTGTAGCCTCTGAAGTTATTTTAAAAACACAATTTTCTTTCTGTGGTGCCACTGTTTACAACCCTTCAAGTATTCCTAATGTTGTCTTAAAAGTCAAAGCTTGTTAGGCTTTAATGTTGGGTCTGTTATGGTTTGGCTGTGTCCCCACCCAAATCTCATCTTGAACTGTAGTTCCCATAACACCCCCATGTCTCAGGAGGGATCCTGTGGGAGGTAATTTAATCATGGGTGTCAGTTAACCTCATGCTGTTCTCATGATAGTGAGTTCTCACTAAATCTGATGGTTTTATAAGGGGCTTTTTCTCCTTTTGCTTGACACTTCTCCTTGCTGCCACCATGTGAAGAAGGGCATGGTTACTTCCCCTTCTGCCATGATTCTAACTTTCCTGATGCCTCCCTAGCCATCCTGAACTGTGAGTCAATTCAACCTCTTTCCTTTATAAGTTACCCAGTCTCAGGTATGTCTTTATTAACAGCATGAGAATAGACTTACACAGGTCCCATGCTTAACTCTCAAATTTTATATCCCTCTCCTCCTACACTCGAACTCATACTAAACTATTTTTAACTTACCCCTAAAAATGAAACGTGTATGTCTCAGTTTAATCACAGTCCTGTGAATTAATGACTCCAACCCTCTCTCCCTCTTTTCCCTTAACTTTTGCAAGGATAACTATTACATATTCTTCAAAAAACTATTTATGACATCCATTGTCTATAAAGCTCTCCCCAGCCTGAAGCCTATGTTAGATTTTCTTACTATGAGGTCCATGCAACTGTCCATAGTGCTTTCCAGGCTGTATTGCAGTGTTTCCGTACGGAAATTCCTTCCTGGCATTTCTTGGGAAATTTATAATTTTCCAAATCGTGACAAAAATCAGTCAAGAAAGTAGGGAAATGGGGAAAGTGTAATTAAAACTCTGCATAGGCAGAATAATGCCCCCCTCCAAGATATTCATATTTTAATCCTCAGAACCTGTGAATATATTACTTTGCATGGGAACAATGACTTTGCAGATGTCATTAAAGTTAGGAGTCTGAGATAGAGTAGCCTGGATTATCCAGGTGAGCCTAATTTAATCACATGAATCCTTAAAAGTAAACAAACTTTCTCTGCTGTTTCAGAGAGCAATTGAATGACAGAGGATTAGAGCAAAGTGACATGAGAAGGAACTGATCTTTCATTGCTTGTTTTGAAGACAAAAGAAGAGGGTTATAAGCCAAGGAATGTAGGAAGCCTAGAAGCTGGAAAGAGCAAGGAAACAGATTCTCCAGAAAGGGACACATGCTGCCAACACAGTGAAACCCAAGTTAAACTTCTGACTTACAGAACTTTAAGATAATACATTTATTAATATATTGTTTAATACACTAAGTTGTGGTAGTTTGTTTCGGCAACAACAAAAAAAAACTCACATTCCTCTTAGGGCAGAGGTCCCCAACCCCCAGGGTGCAGACTAGTAACGATGTGTGGCCTGCCATAGCAGGTGATGAGTGGCAGGTAACCGAGCATTACTACCGGAGCTACGCCTCCTGTCAGATCAGATTCTCATAGGAACGCGAACCCTATTATGAACTGCTCATGCGAGGGATCTAGGTGGTATGCTCCTTATGAGAACCTAATGCCTGATGATCTGAGGTGGAACAGTTTCATCCCAAAACCACCTTGCCCCACCAGTCTGTGGAATAGTTGTCTTACATGAAACCAGTCCCTGGTCCCAAAAAGGTTGGGGACTGCTGTTTTAGGGTATACAGAATCATATCTGTCTTGAGAACTGCTGCTTCTCTCTTCCAAAGCAATCTGGGGGCATGATTTCCCACACATACAAAGCCCTTTGATGAGATTCTGCTACTCACCAAATGAATAAATTAAAACTGCCCCAATTGTGTTCATGAATGTGTACCTAGATTTTTGGCTAGCTTGAGGTTGAGGTACTATATGATTGTTCTCTAAAAGAATCACCGGTGTCTTACAAAACAATTCCATTGAACCAGAAGTTATTTCTTGACTGTTTTACCTGCTTTTTATTTTTATTTTCTACTTTTTTCCTTCAGTTGCAAAGTTTCTCCCATTTGTTTTGAGGGCTTCCGTTATCTTACACACATCAGCAAACAGTTGTTGACTGATAAACTGACAATTAATATGCTTTCTGTTAACTGAAAGATATTGTTCTTCAGCTGCAGAAGAGGAGGGACTATAAGGGGCTATACAAGATTTTACTTGCTCATCTGAGCTGACAATGAATCTTTTGAAAAACAACCTTCTTGTCTAAATCGAAACCTGAGTCTACATGACTCACTGGGCAGGATTTACAGAGTATGTTGTACTAAGATACAGAGCCAATGAGTATAAAAGGTACAGCACAATGAGGCTTACAGATGTAACTCAAACACTAAGGTGCTGTCACTAACACTGTGGGCAATCTTAGAAAGACTCAGTCTATTCAGGGAATATGCTTTAGGTT
Source organism: Rhinopithecus roxellana (assembly GCF_007565055.1). NCBI lineage: Eukaryota > Metazoa > Chordata > Mammalia > Primates > Cercopithecidae > Rhinopithecus > Rhinopithecus roxellana. The sequence continues at coordinate 20,211,444 of NC_044552.1, read as the reverse complement.
CACCTAAACTTCCTTATAGTTTACCTTCCTCAGATTATGTTAGTCCCCTTAAGGCTAGTCCTCCAAGTGTATCTGGTTGAGGATGGATTGAATGAAAGGAATCCTGGGAAACAGAAATAGAAAAAAGGAAATCTGAATGTAAATGAAAAATAAAGATATGATAAAACCAAGAGGCAGAGACAAAGACAAAAAAAAAAAAAAGACTCAGAAAGAAAAAGTCTCAATTTTTTTCGCACTTATTTGGCATCTAAAGTCTCAGAAAACTTCGGATCCAGAAAGAAACAGAGAGCATGGTGCCCCTTAGAGCAGCAGTTCCCAACCTTTTTGGCACCAGGGACCAGTTTTGTAGAAGACGAATTTTCCACAGACGGTGGAGGGGGATGGTTTGGGGATAATTCAAGCCCATTATATTCATTGTGCACTTTAGTTCTATTATTATTACATTGTAATATCTAATTAAATAATTATAGAACTCACCATAATGTAAGATCAGTGAGAGCCCTGAGCTTGTCTTTGTGCAACTAGACTAGATTCACTGGGCAGGATTTACATAAAATGTCTCATTAACTTAGATACAGAGTCTATAAGTATAAAAGGTGCAGCACAGTGAGGCTTAGAGACGTAATTCAAATACTCATCTGGGGGTGATGGGAGACAGTGACAGATCATCAGACATTAGATTCCCATGAGGAGCACGTAATCTAGATGTCTCTCATCTTCAGTTCATGATAAGGTTCACGGTCCTATGAGAATCTAATGCTGCTGCTGATCTGACAGGAGGTGGACCTCAAGAGGTAAGGCGGGTGATGGGGAGCAGCTGTAAATACAGATGGAAGCTTCACTCGCTTGCCTGTCACTCACCTCCTACTGTATAGCCCAGTTCTGAATAAGCAACTAACTTGTATGTGGCCCAGGGGCTGAGGACCCCTGCTTTAAAGACTTTTTTTCTTTTTTTGAGACAGCGTCTTACTCTGTCACCCAGGCTGAAATGTAGTGGCACAATCTCAGCTCACTGCAGCCTCAACTTGCCAGAGGACTTCAGAGATCCTCCCACCTCAACCTCCTGAGTTGCTGGGACCACAAGTGTGTGCCACTACATTTGACTAATTTTTGTACTTTAGGTGATGATGGGGTTTCACCACATTGCCTAAGCTGGTCTTGAGTTGGTCTCAAACTCCTGAGCTCAAGTAATCCACTGCCTTGGCCTCCCAAAGTGCCAGGATTACAGGTGTGAGCCACCATGCCAGACCTAGAACTAATATTTTAATGAGTACCTATTAAAAGCTGAGTCACTATCATGGTCACTTTGCATTAATTACTACATTTCATTCTTACCTCAGCTCAAGGAGGGAGATTCTGTCTTATGAACTTGTAACAGTCAAGATGGAAAGACAAAGTACAGTATTGTAAAACAGATAAGCTGGAGAGCTGGACAGAAAACACAAAAAGGTTGGCCGGGCTGCGGTGGCTCAAGCCTGTAATCCCAGCACTTTGGGAGGCCGAGACGGGCGGATCACGAGGTCAGGAGATCGAGACCATCCTGGCTAACACGGTGAAACCCCGTCTCTACTAAAAACTACAAAAAACTAGCCGGGCGACGTGGCGGCGCCTGTAGTCCCAGCTACCCGGGAGGCTGAGACAGGAGAATGGCGTGAACCCGGAAGGCGGAGCTTGCAGTGAGCTGAAATCCGGCCACAGCACTCCAGCCTGGGTGACAGAGCGAGACTCCGTCTCAAAAAAAAAAAAAAAAAAAAAAAAAGAAAACACAAAAAGGCGACCAGGCATTATTCAGGAGAAGGAATAATGGTGAATAGCCAGATAGATTCAATGTATGAGAGAAAAGCTAAATTAAGAAGAGATGGGCTGGACGCAGTGGCTCACGCCTGTGATCCCAGCACTTAGAGAGGCTGAGGCGGGCAGACGACCTAAGGTCGGGGTTG